>NC_136903.1:41626654-41866153 GCF_949606895.1 Notothenia rossii
GAATAGCTACTTTACCTGTCTTTGGAGACACGCTTTATTTTTCTCAGGAGTGCAAAACCCTTTTCTTTTGGATAATTCCAAGTTTACTCCTGTTTTTACGTTAGAATAGGTAAGAAGCCTGTACGTTTATTTTTCTCATTCGTTAGGTAAGATTTTTGTGTTAAAAGGTTTGTTTGTTTTGTGGTTTTGTTACTCCTCTTTGTAATTATTTTGGTAATTACATTTACCAAACGATATTCTCTGTCTCGGCTTCCATGTTCTTGGGAGTGGGAAAAGTGGGGAGAGTGCAACTTTATGCAGCGCCTATGTTCCCCTAGACCTGGGCGTAACAATGCTTACAGTACATGGTTAGGGTCCCAGCTAACACGCCACGTTGCCACCACGTGGCCTAAAAGTGGTAGTTTGGTGGCACTGTGCACAACGTGGTAGCCACGTGGCCCCCACGTTGTGGTTCACCACAAGCACCCGTCTAAGTGTGCACAATGTGGTAGCCACGTGGCCCCCACGTTGTGGTTCACCACAAGCACCCGTCTAAGTGTGCACAACGTGGTAGCCACGTGGCCCCAACGTTGTGGTTCACCACAAGCACCCGTCTAAAAATACTGATTTGTTTAATGTTATAGATTTATTTATTTATTTCCTTTTTGTCAGAATATGAGTTTGAAGGATAGTAATATGTGCAAAAAATATTACTTGGGTGGTTTTACAAAGAAAATACCACGTTGTGGCCACGTTGAAATATAACGTATAAATACCACGTTGTGGCCACGTTGAAATATAACGTTTTCCTTTCCATGCAAGTGGGTACATATGATTTGTATGCAAATAGATGGAGTCTACTCTATTATGTAGTTGAATATTGTTCGTCCATTTGTTGCTGTTGATGTTTATAACTGTATATGCTCTCACCAGCCTAAGAATTCAACCAATCACGGCAAATTTCGTTCGCGCCTTTTCTCAGTGTTCTGGATTTACCACTTCACATCCTGGTCGATCCATACGCATACAAATTATATAGTCCCTCAAATATCCATCTATTCTGCAGAAGATGGGATGTATTTTGCAAAACAGACAGTTATTCGATCGTTTTTCCCAGTTCGACACCCTTTCCTGTCCCTCGATGCCCCCACTAGCGCTGGTTAAAATTAATGCCGTTCAGCAACCTACAAACGGTTAAACGGATCTGCGAAAACGAGGACACGCTGTCAATCTCTGGAACGTTAGGCCTAAACCGCGTTTTTTTTATTCAAGTCAAGAACTTTCAATATATACTTGCAGGTAAGGAAGCCATCCTTTTTTAAAGTTTTGTAATTCGGGTCATGAACATATGGGGGAGTGTTCTATGCACAGCTCTCAGCATATTTTACACTTTTTCTGCCGAAATTAAGCAGGTGCCTTGTGGCCTCATGTGTGGCCTAATCTCGGACTCGGCCTCCATGTTGTTTTTTTCAGCAGGGCCGCTGGGCTGTGTGAACAAAGCTTACATTAAATCCGTGGGAGATCTATATCTGGTTGAGATATGTCCCGACTTTTCAATAGATAGCGACTACCCAGTTAATAGACGAACGTACTCTATGGGAATGTAAAGGAATTTACGACAGGCTGACCAGGTGCAAGCCTAATAGAGCTAGCCACGCGCGCCCACGCTGCGCCCAGCCCTCGTAACCGCCATTATCAGATTATAGTAGTTTTACAACCACTCGAGAGTCAACAGTGATCATACAGTTAGTTAGTTCCAAGAGGCTGCAGCAAAGTTGGCAGCGAGCCAGCGAAGTTACCGCGTCGCGCCAATGTCTGTAGACTAGTTGTGGCGGGCGGGAGGAGGAGTGGGAGAGGGAGAGGGTGGACGTAGATCGGTAAGGCATGCATGTATCTGTAGTTGTGGCGGGCGGGAGGAGGAGGAGGAGGGGGGGGGGGGGGGGGGGGGCTGGACGTAGAGTGGTACTGTTGTGGTGGCAGGGGGGAGGGGGGGCACCAGGAGTAGGGCGACCAGTGCTGTGCTTCGTTGGCAGTCTCGTAGTGTTGGGCCATAGTAATAGTATAGGCCATGCATACGGATGCTCGATGGGCTATAGAGTGGACACAGCTTGACTGTTTGTGATTTCGGCGACCAATAGGGGGGGGGGGGGCAACCACAAGTTTAATAGGGACATCCTGCGAATCTCTGTTACTACTCATGCCATGTAACTATGGCTTACTGTTGGTATGTACTGCAGTGAAGTAATAATTTCATGTTATGTTTTCAGCACCCCCACAACACCCAGAGCTTCTACATCTGCTGCAATAAATCCTGAAAGTGTGCCAACAGGTAACAAAGCCTAATGTAAAAGTTTTACTTCAAGAATATTTTTGAAATTTGTGATCCAGAAAATATTCAATTGTGATTTCCTCATTCTAAACATTGTGTTCTTTTGAGACAAATTGATAGCACGGGATGTGTAGCCATTGGTGCATGCTGTAGTGGTCTCCCAAGAGAGGTGGTCTTAAAATGAGGTCACTCAAAAGGGGCACCACTGTTTTCACTTTGCTCCATTTAGCCTTTCACTTTATATTAATTTAAATATTCTGATACAGACATTTATAAATTAATTACATTACTATCTCTGTATACAGTGATGACTTCAAGTGCACGACTGTCTGAGGATCATCGTGGAGGAAAGCAACCCTTCCATACCAGGTAAGGAATCTGAGGCTTTGTAGTTTTACCCAAGTATTTACTGAGAGTAGTACGTACATGTATATCTCATTGCTCACCATGATTGGTCTAGGCCATTCATTGGTACAGTCACCCTGTGCTAAAGCATTTAGACTAGTACATGTAGTACATTAGACCAATCTGATATTAAGCTGTAGCGAATCTCTGTTACTACTCATGCCATGTAACTATGGCTTACTGTTGGCATGTACTGCAGTGAAGTAATAATTTCATGTTATGTTTTCAGCACCCCCACAACACCCAGAGCTTCTACATCTGCTGCAATAAATCCTGAAAGTGAGCCAACAGGTAACAAACCCTAATGTAACAGTTTTACTTCAAGAATATTTTTCAAAATTGTGATCCAGAAAATATTAAATTTTGATTTCTTCATTCTAAACATTGTGTTCTTTTGAGACAAATTGATTGATGATTATGGCATCCTTTTCGCATTTTTTTCTCATTCCATTTACGTTTAGCTTGGGATCTAGCACTTGCCGTTGCTTGAAATATGTGTTTAACTTCAACGCAACATGAAATGTAATGAATCATTTGTCGCAATTGCCTTAATGCATTATACATGTATGTGGGTGAATAGATGCAAATTCTAAGCATAGTATTTAAAAATGTGGAATTGTGTTATCTTGCTACAGGATTCCAGAGCAGGATGCTGATGCGTATGCAAAACCTTGAAGAGTCACAGGGGGAAATCCTTAGAATGCTGCGCTTCTTGACAAGTGCCAGCAGAGCAGCAGGAGAGGAGTTGGACGATGTACTACCAGACCCTGTCAGCAGTACTGAGGAGCTGGATAGGCTTTGTGAGAGGCTTACAGATAAGGCCTTCAAGAGACACTTGGTATGTTCCATTGTGAAAGAAAAACTTATTTTGTTAAGAATCGCTTACATTTTATGAAGAAGTAACTCCATCTTCCAAAGAGACAGATAGGCAGACACCAAGACAGACAGGCAGGCAGGCAGGCACACATACAGACAGGTATACAGACAGATAGGCAGACAGACAGGCAGGCACACAGACAGCTAAACAGGCAGGCAGACGGACAGTCAGGCAGACAGGCACCTAAGCAGGCAGCAGGCAGGCAGGCGGGCATAGATAGATAGATAGATAGATAGATAGATAGATAGATAGATAGATAGATAGATAGATAGATAGATAGATAGACATAATTGGGACCACTGAATTATTTCAAAACTGTAGTAGTTATATTCAATGCTGCCTTTGTTATATATATCTGACAATTTAGCATTTTCACTTGGATGTACTCAAGGGTTTTTTACTAAGAAAACTAATTATCTACATTGCAGACATGCTATATGACTTCCTTGGGTGGCCACAACATCGGAGACACCATCCGGAGGATGCTCTCCAAGTTGGGAACCAATGCCTTATGGTCAACGTATTTGAAACGCAGTTTGGTGCTACTTTTCCTACAGGAGCATGCTTGAAAAACCATCCTAAAGCCAAGGCTTCCGAGGTGGAGGAGCAACTGTCCGAAAATCTCAAATATGCACCGAAGAAAAAAGGAGGGCCAAAATACAAGGTGATAGTGGATTCTAGTGACTTACTTAAATATTTGGTCCATCTCTCCAAATGTCTGTCAATAAAGCATTTACATATCACATAAATTTACCACTTTGACATATAGTATGTGTCATCAGTACTTAAATCTTTGCATTCTCACAAAGTTAGTTATCATTATCACTACTCATCAATTAAGAACAATTAAGGATTTTATTTTCTAATATACCATGTATTCCCTAATGTGTGTTCTTGCTTTTTAGGAACCTGCTGCAAAGAGAAGGAAGAGCGTCGCATCTGCAGTCGATACAGATACAGATTCAGATTAACATTTCACATATTATGCCTGGTCATTGGTGCACGGACGTTTCGGCCAACGGACGTTTTGGCCAGGTATATTTGTCGGGGCGGACGTTTCGGCCAGCTTGTACAAAAAATATAATAACTGAATAAATAAATATTTTATTTCATTTAAAATTCACCTACGTAGTAGATACATGTTACTGCCATTCATATATATAATAACTGAATAAATACATATAGCGCCACCAACGTAAATGTTCATTTAGTCTACAAGGTCTCGGTTCGAAAGCCACAAATGTTCAGCTGGCCAGCTATTATTGTATTACCTTGGACAATGTTTTATCTATTGTTAGGTTATTTCCTTGAGGTACTTAGAAAGTAGTTTAGGTAAACCTGTTATGCCTTCATATAAAGAGATTGCAATTGATATCATTTATATCCCTCTTTGTGTTACTACATTTGACCATGGCTTCATTATGTTCTTTTGTTCAGGAACATACAAATTAAACTGGTTACTTATACACCTTAAGTTTGCAGAGAATATTTAAATTTCCATAATTGTAGAAATATGATAAAAAATATCATTCTACTGTCTACATGTCCTAAAATTAATTATGGGTTTATGGAATTTCTTATTGATATATATCTATCTGTCAATTTGAATCATGTCATGATGTATTATGCATTTGAACCATTGAAATGCAAATAAAATTGTCTAAGAAGTGTATTATTAAAATTTGAGTTGTGTTGATTACTTTGACATAATTAAAGCTAATCGAAAGAAAATATAATTGCAAATAGAAAGTGGTCTAAAGGTGGTGTGAACGTTACATTTCAACGTTACATTTCAATGTGGTGACCACGTTATTTCAACCATACAAAATCACGTGGCCTCCACGTAAATTGCCACGTTGTCACAACAACACATCACGTGGCTGTAACGTGGCAGCCACGTGCAATTGTTAGCTGGGGTGTTACCATAAATATGTCAAAAGTAGTAACCTCACTACTTAAATTAAATACAGTAGCTGTCCCCGCCTCCATGTTATTTTAGCAATGGTGAGTTATATTTACTTATTAGGTATGCTAGGCTAACCTAAGTTTAAGTAGAATGCTTGGAATTATTAAGACTTCTGCTAATGCTGCATATTTTCACAAGAACACATAGAACCAGCGTGCTGGGCCTCACCGTGCTGCTCTCTGTGCAGCCTTCACCTCGTCAGGGTGGGGTATCCCTTGATATTCTCCTTCGTATATCTGATCCTCTTCATCATGTCCTTCTGTCACATCGCTCGCTGCATCCTCTTCCTGGGTAGGGTAGTCTGCCTGGTAACCATATCCATCATGGCCTCCACCTTCTCCGTAACTCCCATAGCTGTCACCTCCTCCTTGGTGGTATACGTTGTTTTGGTATGGGTCAGCCATCTTGGTTTACTAAACTCACTATACTAATGGCTAACTTTACTGCAAGTACAAGGTCACTGGTTGGCTTGCTAGTTATGTATAGTCTGCTGATAGTTAATAACTGGTGAGATAAACTTGCAGTTTGACCCTTTAGTTCAGCATGATGAGGTTATTAGCCTATATATGAATATGATGCAGAATAACTACAGTAAAAGTCATTAGTTACAGTGACCGTGTGCTTTTTACAGCCAAGATTGCTAGATTATAGTAGATCTTCTAAACATGAAGGTGCTCTCCTTGAATATATCTCTGTAATAATGTGTGATGTCTCTGTCCCTGGTGTTAGTTGTGATGCTGCTGTGAGTTATTCCAGAGTCCTGTCAGATATTATCTTCAGTTTTCACTCCTGAAAAGAAAGAAACTCAGGTTGATTCATCTTCATGGCAAAATGCTGTAAAGACTACAGTACTGCAGACTTAAAGCTAACCTATTATGCTATATTTCAACAATATATTATAGGGCCATATCTTTACAAAACATGTATCTGAAGTGTTTTGCTCAAAATACCAAACAGATCACCAATTGTAGCATGCCTCATATCCCTCTTCAGCCCTGTTACTAAAGTGCTGATTCTGGGTCTGGCCCTTTAAATGTAACCGAGCTGCTGCTGGCCACGCTCCTTTGGAGCTGCTGCCGGTTACGCCCCTTTGGAGCTGCTACTGCTGGCCACGCCCCTTTGGAGTGTCTACATGCAAGCAGTGAGCTCTGTGAAGAGAAGGCTGTCTACCAGCAGGAACTGAGATAAACGCTGCCATGATTAAACGACATATTATGTTCCAAACCACATCAAGCATTATTTCTGAAACAGTATGGAGCTCAAACGCTTTCTTTCTCACGGGTTTAGCACAAGGTGAGTACCTTTTTATATCCGGCTTCCTGTACAGTGTTAGCTCTGAGTGTTAGCGATGCTTGCTAATGTAAACACAGACCATACTTCAAAAACACGTCATGCATTGTTTCTGATACAGCGACGTTTCTGATAGGGCCGTGGGCGTAAAGCCAGCCCACATTTCAGTAATGTCGTCATGACAGCAACAAATCTGGATCAGCTCCGTTATTCTCCCGTTTTTAAAGATGTGGGTAAGGAGGAAAGGAGACAGGGTTTTATTTTCTGACACTTTTTGAGTCTCCTGACACACTGGGGCCATATATATGTATGTATAAAAGACATAAAAAAGTGCATTTTGCTTGATAGGAGACATTTAAATGAACAACTGACATGTATGTCCATGTGCTAAACCACATAGTTTCGGTGGCAAAAAGTGGTGACATTTATGTACTTCCTTGCTGAGAGTGAGTCTCATCAGTCTCATGCTTCAAGTCTCTGACTAAAGTACTGATCTGGAGCCAGATGATTAGCTTAGCCTCACACAGAGGCAGGCCAGCTGTTTCCCTGATTCCAGTCTGGAATGCTAGCAGGGGCGGCGCCAGGGGGGAGCTAGCACCCCCCAGGATTGCCAAAGCACCCCCTAAGCACCCCCAAGAAATATGTTTATTATTTTTTATTAAATTAGAAAAATTATTGATTACATCAATGCAAATGTGAAACAAACAAATGTTTGACCAAAAACATAAAGCCAACACAGGTGATTAGGCCAATGGCCAGCACCCATTCGATTTTTGACCTACCCATAGGTTAAATTACTTTGTGACACTTGAGTGACTTCCTGTTAGCTGGAGCGCCAAATTATTTGCTAACAGCAAAGTGAGAAATGGATCGTTTTTTAGTCCTTAAACGTCCACGTGTGGACACTCAATCAAAACCACCTGAAAGCGAGAGGGATTCTGCACATAATAGGCCTTGTGAGTACAAGTAGCTTACTTCTGGCTCTCTGTGTTTCATTCAAGCTCTGCTCTGTGTTTGTGTGGCATGAGCCATTTTGTGTGCGTGCGCGAGCACCGGTGGGTCTCTACCGGAGATCGTTGTGGTTAGCATCTGGTGCTAGCTAGCCAAGCTAACGGATATAAGGAGCTTTTTCAACAACAAAGTGGAGGGAGAACTCTCTCCTGTCAGACTAAGTGTCTCAAATAACCTCAGCTCAGTTGAAGTAAAGCACTCTCAGTGTTTAGATAGTTAACTTTAGTCTAGTTATCTCAGTGGGTCTCAAACGTTTTGTTTTAAAAGGGGAGTGATTTGTAAAATATCTATAAAGAAATAGTAAATCTGTTTACAGTTTAATATGTATGTTGAGAGATGTATCCATAGATCTCTTCATTTTGCTCTCAATGTGCACCAGATTGATGCTTTTAACTTCAATATTTAAAAAAAAATCATTTCAAAATGCAAGATGGGGGGGGGGTGGGGGGTGCTAGTGGATCGCCGGAGCTGTTAGATTAACATTAACATGCTTATATTGTAGTTCTAAGTGCAATGCCTTGCGGCCTGTAGTACCATCCTTGATGGAGCATATGTGTGGGCAGGAAAGGAGTGAGCAGAGAGTAGAGTAGTTGTCGATTTTTGTTCTGTTTTCTGTGACTATCTGCCTCACCCTCTCAGACTTTCAGTTGCGCGCACTACTAAAGAGACGTGTTACCATGGAAACCAAACCATGGTGTAGCTGTATTAAAGTCCGAGTGGAAACAGTCCTGAGTAAATCAGGTTTTGTCAGAAATCGGGAGAAATGCGGGAGAAATATGACCCCGGGAGGTAACCGGGAGAGGGCAATGAAATCGGGAGTCTCCCACGAAAATCAGGAGGGTTGACAAGTATGTGTTGCAGTAGAAAATTCAACTGTAGCGCTGGTGCATTAATGGGAAACCCTTAAAGTTTGAGCACCCTCTATGAAACGTCAAGCTACCCAACAGCACCCCCTAGAGAAAATCTCTGGCGCCGCCACTGGGTGCTAGTGGAGCACGCTCAGGTACTGCGGACCGCATAAAGCTTAACAGACTCTTCACGCTAACGAAGGATCACTTCTCGGCAGGGTTGGGAGGGTTACTTTGTAAATGTAACCAGTTACTGAATACATGGCTCTGAAAGTAATCAGAATACAGTTACAGTTACGTGTCTTAAAAAAGTATTCAGATTACTTTTAGAATACTTTTGGAATACTTTATTTTTCCAAAACAGATGGTTTGTTTTGGTGTACAGGAGACACTTGTTTTACTGTTCTAATGGCTTATCAAGAACTCAAACACAACATCTTGGTGTCATTCTGGACAGCCCTCTCATCAGCACCCCACATAAAAAACATCACCCGGACTGCATTCTTTGTACTATCTTAAAACCTTTCCTTGGAATATGTTATGAATTGTAAGGTGTCCTTGGGTGCTTTGAAAGGCGTCCCTAAATAGAATGAATTATCATTATTATTTATTATCTGAAACGATGTAATAACTTTTAAAACTTTTTCCAGTCACTTGCCCCATGCATTCAGCAGCAGCAGGCCATTCACTTTGATTTGATCCCGTTATGAAATGTCATAATTTTGACAATAAATAAATGCTACATAAACGTTATCTTGCACATTTTATCTAACCATCTCCGTTTTTAACTTTCAATATATTTTAAAAGAGATCTCTCTCTCATCTGCGTGCGGGGGCGGGGCCTCACAGACATGCTGCATCTCTCTCTCGCTCACAGACATGCTGCAGCGCTGTGCAGTGTGCACACAATTCTGCCGGTAATGAATATTACATTTTGTGAGGAATCTTTTCCACCAATAATTCCAATAAGTATTCCAAAATGTATTCACTTCAGGTTAGTGTTGTCACGAAACCAACATTTTGGTTTCGATAACGATACCAAGTCAAGAATTGCGATTCCGATTCTTTTTCGATACTTTTCTTAAAAAAAGGGAAACAGTCTTAAATGTAATTATTTTGCTTTTTTCACACCAGAACCATAACCATAACACAAACTTTGAAACAATGAGAACAATAAACAAAATAAATGACAAGAATTCGTATTAAATAAAAATTAAGCATCATCTTAAACAACTTTTTTGTTTTATAAAATATAATTATTTTTATATTTTATTAACATGTACATGTCATGTAACAGTAATATAAATAATCATTGACACAATGTATATTGCAGATGTTAGCCACATTGGTAAATTAGCTAAAAAGATAGCCATATTAGACAGTTATCATTGCCATTAATTGCCTCGTCAAACTACGAAAATGTTTGTTTGTCACAAAATAAATTACACTTGTTTGACTTATATTTGACGGCATGGGCTTGAGCATGATGTATTTATGTTATCTATCATATTCGCTAACCTGTCTGTCTTTAAATTCTTTAAACAGCTCTGGATGCCTGTCGGCGGGTGCTTAGCCAAGTTTGATGTGTTGGCTCCCTTGGTTTGCAGGGATCTAAAACATTTCTCACAGACAGGCCTCGTGGTGTCTGTAGGCTTGCCCTCACTGTCAGAGATATAGCTCAAATACTTCCAAATTTCACATCTGGCGTCTTTTTGTCAACAAGCCGAGGCGCAGCGGCAGTTGCACTCCCACTTGCAGCCATGTTTTCTCGTTTAGTTTTCTCACATGCTCTGGCAGCTAGCGCGTGGCCACGTGCACGAGAGAGGGGAGGGACTTAGAACGTGCATGAGAGGGGCGGGACTGCAGGCACGGCTGCAGTGCAGGGAGTGGAAGCAGAGCGCTGGACACACACAGCTCTTATTAAAACGGCGCTTTCTCACCGGAGTACTTTTCCCCGTCATTCTTAAAGTACAGATACTAATGAAACGGAGGAATCGTACCGTTTTTAACGGCAGGGTATCGCGGTACCTTTCAAGTATCGGTACACCGTGCAACACTACTTCAGGTTTAAGAAAGTAACTGTAATCAGATTACTCATTTTTCAAATGTAACGCCAGCTGAATACAGTTAGCCTACTTGATTTTTGTATTCTGATTACGTAACGCCGTTAAATGTATTTCGTTACAACCATAGACTGTATATATAAATGGACGTAGTGTCCGTGACGTCACCCATAGGATTCTGCAGAGTTGCCGAGAAGCCCTTAGTAGGCGTGTTCTGACACCATAGTGTAAAATTCGGTACTGTAGCTTTAAGGCACCAGATAGCGCGACTCTCCTTCTTGTGTTTTAGTTTACACAGCAAAGCCATGCAGAGCACATCCTAGCTCAGTTCTATGCCACAGATCATTTTGTTTTGATCCTTGGAGTAGATCTGTCTGTAAGTATACAAACTTACCTGTGTGCCAAGTTATGTTTCAAAAATGTGGTTTAATTGATTGTGTGGTTTCAATGTTTTAGATAAGCTAACTAGCTGCTAAGCTAACGGACATAGCTCATTCTTAGCATAGGCTGTTGATTATACTGCACTCTATTTGCATTATGTTGCACATGTATTATTTCAATTGCGTAACTTGTGTTGTATTTTTCTGTTTATTCTTGCAGTTTTACAATTTCAAGCCTCAGTAAATGGTCAACTCAACAACTGTCTTCTGAGTCTTTGTTCGCTATCTGTGAAGCTATGCAGTGCGATGCATAAGCAAGAGCAGAATAAGGTGGAGTCGGCCACTAACGCTTGACAGCGACTTCAGAGTCTAATCCTGCCTGCTCCAAAAAGGGCAAAGAAGCGGAGCCGAGGCTGGACCTGCTGCCTCCGAACTGGAAGTAAACAGAGCTAGATCAGGCTAAGAAGCTAAGCTAACATGAAAAACATGCATAACAAGTTACTGCTAACAGTGTAGTTCCCCTATATAAACGTTACATTCATAATCAAATGAGACAATCTGCAAGAGAATTAGCTATATTTTGTTATTCTTAATGCTTGTCATTCACACGTTAAGAAAATAAGTACCGATACATAGCAGAACAATTGTGGCGATGTTCAGCTTAATAAGCCTTGTTCAACATAATTTATTTAGCTAATAGTACAGCAGGCAAACCAAGTCTGCGTTTCGCTGCATTCCTTGATCTCCAGTTATAACGACGGACTCCATCGCCCGGACCTATAAAGGAGCCGCAGTGGGCTAGTTCCGGGACGCCGGCTAGAGCTAGCCCCCTGCGGCTCCGTTAGCTCCGGCGGCCACCACTGGGATAATTGGGTCCCCTATTAACATTTGCTCCCGTTTAGCATTATGGACGTCATAGACTATAAAAGTCTTACCCAAGGCTGAATCATAAACTAAAATGTAAATGTATGGAAAAAGGGTTACGTCCTTAGCTGGCTAATAATAACAAGCTAAGCTACCAAGCACACAAACACCTGCGAACGGGATTAATATTTATAATATTATCATTTTAGACTTCTTGGAAGTTCTGTTAGTACATTCAAGCGCACAGCACGATATTTTAATTGTCTGGTATTTGTAACAATATTCCCTAAAAGGCACAATCGCCACGAACACGGCTAAAGCTAAAGGGTTAAGTACAGTACTATGACTAACTAACGTTGTAGCCTCTATGGTTGTAGCCTAGCAGAGTGGACAAGTTGCTGTTAGCTGACAGTGAGGCATGTACATGTCCATCAAAGTGACCACGCCCTAATTTATGCAAAAACTTTAAGACCTAATATAAATAAAAGGGTCGTGTTAGAAAACAATTCACTCACAGATTCATAATCATGAAGGTGGAATCTAACTATATCGATAATAATATTTATTGCATCCATGGGTAGAAACCAAGCGGCAAACCCTGGGGAAGAGCCGGGACGCCAATACGGAAGTGCAACAGACTGCAGTTCATCTAGTGGCCAGTAGGAGCAGTCTGCAGAAGGGAGCAATTTCCATAGACCCCCATGTTAAAATGCCCAACTTTAAAGCAGAAATAAACATGTTTACATCGTGGCTCAAGAAACCATATTCTCTGTGTAGTTAGATCCCCCCGTCATGAATATGGATTGGGGGGGTGCATTTTTTCTCAACTCATCTGTTTAATTAATATTAAGCCTTAAAGTTATGCATATATTAGGGCATGTACACATTGAGTGACAGCTCCGTTCAATGACTGCTGCTAGCTTCTTGTCTCTATACTAGCTGCTCCGTGAAGCTAGTTACAGGGATTCTGCCTGCTCAGTTCATCCAGGGAACACAACTTGATCCGGCCGTGGTTGTTTGTTCTTCATACTTCTATATCGGACTATTGCAAATCGCTCTGCGGTTAAAACAGACGGTGCATTAATGCGGTTTTGCGGTAAGTGAAATTTGAGTACTTTATTGATGTGTTAATGATTTTAATCAGCTACATAATGAATGTTAAGGCTTGGGTTAGCTTAGTTAGCTTAGTTAGATTGGTAGCTACATCGGTACTAACGATGCTAATAGTAGCCTCCAAGTTCAAATCATAGACTATATATAAAGGTTAAAACGAAATAGACAAGTGTTAAGCGTTAAGTGGGATAATACTGTATAACAAACAGCTTCTGTTTGAGGTTGATAGAATAAGGTCATCCTTGTAACTTAGAGAGATATTTTATTATGTAGGTAGGAACTGTATGCATCGCTAAGGTTCATTTAAATTGGCTGTGCTCAAGTATGTAGACAAGCTAATGTCGAAGTAGTGTATGTGAAATCAACCTCACAATAAGATGTGTGTATATTACAATTATTAATGTCATATTTCAAGATGATTACTTAGATATTACAATATGGTTGGTTGATCTGGAGTTAATTATTGAGCTTACACGTTAACGTCACAGTCATCTGAAGAACAAACCCAAACCTTGTTGTTTTTATGAATTGCATTACCAAATGGGTATCAAATAAACAGTAAGCATTGGTAACACAACTTCTAAAGTTACAGTAAAATAAAAAGGACCCTGACTCAGACAATACACAATCCAACATGTTCAACAGAAGAGAATCAGTTATATTGTTTGTACACATGGTACTTTACATATATCTGTTTGTTTAAGGTGTCCAGTTGATGCAGACAGGCTGGACCAGAGAGTGAGAGACAGAACTGGACTCCTCACAGCAGTGAACTTTAGCACAGGTATAAAGACTTTATTTTTCATACTGTACAAGGAATCAAGAAAGATATTGGTTTAAATGAATGAAGTATTGACTTTAATACACTGATATACATTCCATTAAACAATACTAGATCACCTACACATCAGTTAAGTTGAGGGTTTTTTCCTTGCAAAAAGTTACATTTAGATGTTAACAAGCAATATGATTTTGTCAGCTTTCTAATTTAATGTATTGAAGGCAAAGATATTTAACACAGTGAGAACTACCACTATTTATCCCTCAATATTGTCTGTAAAAAACGTGGTAAAAGTTATTCTTTCAGTGAGACAACAGAGCAAGCTTCTACAGTTGCACTACGTTTTGATAACAGTTAAATATTATTTTGATAATAACATACATTTCAATGTTGATGAACTTCATACTGTTCATTCATAATCTGATTGTCCTTGTAGCTCGCTATTGAAATAAAACAAAAAACATTACAATTACAAAATAATTATATCTGCAGCCACTAAACACACAAACACACCGCTTTCATAAATAACACACTTGTTCTGCAATAACATGTTTTACGTTTCCTGTAATTTTTGTTAGGAAAGGACATGCCTGAAAGACACGACATGTTCTCCTTTTCTGAGGGTCAAGAAGAACATCCAAGAGGAAAATTAAAAGCTGATGCTATGAGAATTTAAGACCAGTACACTAAGAAACTACTTTTATTGTAAAAACAGTCAGCTGATCGAGTGCACCTATTTCCACATCTACACTCCATCAGCTGATTATTTGTATTTGCCTCGCTTTATGAGCTTCACATCACTTGTGCCTTGTACCGCAGAATTTGCAATGTCACAAATAAATGGGGCCAATCTTCAGTCAGATGTGAATGTGTAATCTAACATTTTCAGTAAGAATAATGGGCAAAAGGAGTGCAAATATAAATACAATTTATTGAAATGTGAACCAAAAGTTAATCAAACATGTTTTAAATAAAAAGCACATATGGACAGAAGGTGTAAACCTATTAAATGTATAACTAAACACATTTAGTCAAATTAGTGTGCAGATGGGGAGCATGTTAGCTTAGCTTGGTAGCTTCAACTAGCTCTGGAACTTTCAGTTCGGTGGAAGGAGGTCCCGCCTCGGCTCCGCCCCTTTGCCCTTATTTGGAGCAGGCTGGAGTAGGCGGGAGTTGAACTCTGATGTCAGTGTCGAGCCGTTAGTGGCCGACTCCGCCTACTCAGGGCTTCTCGGCAACTCTGCAGAATCCGATGGGTGACGTCACGGACCCTACGTCCATTTATATATACAGTCTATGGTAGAAACATGTTTTTTTCTGCTGTAAAGTTGGGCATTTTAACATGGGGGTCTATGGAAATTGCTCCTTTCTGCAGTCAGTCCCTAGCGGCCCATGCATGAACTGCAGTGTGTTGCACTTCCGTATTGGCATCCCGGCTGTTCCACAGAGTTTGCCGCTTGGTTACAACCAGTGTTGGGACAAAGTAACGCGTTACTGTAACGCCGTTATTTTTGTCAGTAACTAGTACTCTAACGCGTTATTTTTTTAATTCAGTAACTCAGTTACCGTTACTACATGGTGCGTTACTCCGTTATTTTTTTGATATAGTCTCGGCTCCCAGACGTTGGTGAGCGGCGCCAACAGCGAGGCGAACAGAGATGAGAACTGTACTTAAGTACAGTCAGTGGCGGCACCAGGGTATGGCTGGGGTAGGCTACAGCCATACCAAGAAATGGCTTAGCCCTACCTTAACCCGACCATGAAAAAGTATGTTAAAGTAAGCATGTTGTTAACACGGATTGCGAAAATCTACCGGTCTTGTCCACAACACACAAACTGATCCTGCTGTAACAACAAGTGCACGTTACTGACGCAATATGGTTGATACCATTCGGGCTTATGCTAGAGGGGTGCAAGGAATAGTCTAAGTAGTGGGGGAGTTTTATACACTAGGTGTGGAAATTATTTCGTGTTATAATATCAGCGCGGCCGTGGTCAGATCAAAATGCCTCCGAATGCAATTTGAATAGACCTACAGCCAATCAGAGCAACGAAACGTTGGGTTTGCTCAGAGTCATAGAGATATAAGATTTCTCCCTAGGGATCTGGGTCTGCTGCGTCATGCATTACTGATACGTCACGTTCACAGTGAAAAGTCCCCAAACTCGCGCCGAGTAAATTGCAGACAGACAGCAGAACTTCTAGGATTAATTGTGATATAGTGTGTATGTCATTACATTATAAATACTGACTTGAGAACCACCACTGTATGGGTTAGCCCTACCATAGATTACCCAACAAAAATAATCTGGCGCCGCCACTGGCTGGGACTAAACTAGTAGCCTAGCTAAAACCACAGACCCAGACTCATCCGACGCCACTCCAGCAAGAGTGACTCTGCTAAGCAACAGCGGCTGGATTTTAACCGAGGGACTGCTAGCCAGGGAAAAGTTGATAAAGCCATTGCCAGATATGTTGTAGAACACATGCAGGATATTTCTACTATTTCTATTGCTATTTCTTGATCAACAGATTGTATTATTCTCCAATGAAATAACAGTACTGAAATGAAGGCTATAAGGGCATTAATGGGAGCCCTTCTTTTAAGTAACTAATGCGTTACTGTTCACAGTAACGCGTTACTTTTGGGTGTGAGTAATCAGTAAAGTAACTGAGTTACTTTTGAAATGAAGTAACTAGTAATGGTAACTAGTTACTGGTTTTCAGTAACTAGCACAACACTGGTTACAACCCAACCCTGCTTCTAGGCTACTGTCCCGCAGCTCCTGCCTCTGGACTCTGTCGCTGCGGGGCTACTGCTGTGGTGCCGAGCGCACAAAGCAGACTCTTCACAACAAAGGATCACTTCTTCTTCAAGGCAGGGAAGGTTTCGCAGTACACAGTCTACTGTCCCGCAGCTGCTGCCTCTCTTTTGGACTCTGGTACTGCACCTTACTCACGAGACGTTGGGGGGCGAACGTAGTAACCACTCCGCCAACGACACAGTCACCCCCGTCGTGCAGGCCGGATGAGAATGTCTGGCGGGCCGGATGTGGCCCGCGGGCCGCCAGTTGGTGGTCACTGCAGTAGTGTGTGCAGTACCATATTTTGCAGTAGATGGCAGGGTAGCACTGCCGTAAAGGGGTTTGTTATAATTTGCGCCTGCCGTAAACGGATTGATGTGGAGACGGAGCTGCCGTTGGCTTGCCATTCTGGCAAGACCCGCCAAACGAGCAGCTAAGGATTTGGTTGTTCATAATTTCTCCTGTTTTGCAGGTCAGTTTGTCATATTGTCTCAAGTGTTATACAGGACTGTCTCAGAAAATTAGAATATTGTGATAAAGTTCTTTATTTTCTGTAATGCAATTAAAAAAACAAAAATGTCATACATTCTGGATTCATTACAAATCAACTGAAATATTGCAAGCCTTTTATTATTTTAATATTGCTGATTATGGCATGCAGCTTAAGAAAACTCAAAAATCCTATCTCAAAAAATTAGAATAGTTCCTCAGACCAAGTAAAAAAAAAAGATTTATAACAGCAAAACACAATCAAACATTTGAAAATGTCCATTAATGCACTCAGTACTTGGTTGGGAATCCTTTTGCACGGATTACTGCATCAATGCGGCGTGGCATGGAGGCAATCAGCCTGTGGCATTGCTGAGGTGTTATGGATGCCCAGGATGCTTCAATAGCGGCCTTTAGCTCATTAGCATTGTTGGGTCTGGTGTCTTTCAGCTTCTTCTTCACAATACCCCACATATTCTCTATGGGGTTCAGGTCAGGGGAATTTGCAGGCCAATCGAGGACAGTAATGCCATGGTCAGTACACCAGTTACTGGTGGTTTTGGCACTGTGGGCAGGTGCCAGATCATGCTGGAAAATGAATTCCTCATCTCCATAGAGCTTTTCAGCAGACGGAAGCATGTAGTGCTCTAAAATCTCTTGGTACACAGCTGCATTTACTCTGGGCTTGATGAAACACAGTGGACCAACACCAGCAGCTGACATGGCTCCCCAAACCATCGCTGACTGTGGGAACTTCACACTGGATTTCAAGCAACTTGGATTTTGCTCCTCTCCAGCCTTTCTCCAGACTCTGGCGCCTTGACTTCCAAATGAAATACAAAACTTGCTTTCGTCTGAAAAGAGGACTTTGGACCACTGTGCAACTGTCCAGTGCTTCTTTTCCTTAGCCCAAGTCAGACGCCTCTTCCGTTGTCTTGAGTTCAGAAGTGGCTTGACCATGGGAATACGGCTATTGTAGCCCATTTCCCGGACACGTCTGTGAACAGTGACTTTTGATACCTGGACTCCAGCTTCAGTCCACTGTCTTTGAAGCTCCCCCAAATTCTGGAAGCGACTCTTCTTCACAATGCTGTTAAGGCTGCGGTCATTTCTCTTGGTTGTGCAGCGTTTCCTGCCACATTTCCCCCTTCCAACAGACTTTTTGTGGATGTGCTTTGAAACTGCACTCTGTGAACAGCTTGCTCTTTGAGAAATTTCTTTTTGTGTCTTACCCTCCTGATGGAGGGTGTCAATGACGGTCCTCTGGACAGCAGTCAGATCAGCAGTCTTCCCCATACTTGTGATTTAGTTTACTGAACCAAGCTGAGTGTTTTTCAAGGCTCAGGAAACCCTTGCAGGTGTTTCGAGTTAATTAGACGATTCAAGTGATTCGTTGAACACCCTACTAGTATACTTTTTCATGATATTCTAATATTTAGAGATAGGATATTTGAGTTTTCTTAAGCTGTATGCCATAATCAGCAATATTAAAATAATAAAAGGCTTGCAATATTTCAGTTGATTTGTAATGAATCCAGAATGTATGACATTTTTGTTTTTTTAATTGCATTACAGAAAATAAAGAACTTTATCACAATATTCTAATTTTCTGAGACAGTCCTGTAAATATCCACGGTAGTTTTGTGTCATGATGTCCTAATGTTTGAAGTGGTGTTTGGACATTGTTTATTGTCTTCAGTGCCGCGTAAAAGACTGCCTCGTGGTTGCTGTGTGCGCGTGTGTGTGTAATGGCGGTCGCTATTTTAATGTAGCATAACTGAGCTCTTTGATCAAAGTGAATGCAAGTAAATGTAATTGTTTACAGCTCCTGTACATATCAGTACCTAGTAATGCCTTTTGGACTATGCAATGCACCGGCTGTGTTTCAAGCTTTTGTAAATGAGGTTTTGCGGGAATTTTTGAATATTTCAGTGTTTGTGTATCTAGATGATATTCTGATTTTCTCCCCAGACGCTAAATCTCATGTTAACCATGTCCGCCAGGTTTTGCAGAAACTGCTTGAGAATCAGCTATATGTCAAGGCAGAGAAATGTGAGTTCCACACAGAAGAGGTTTCTTTCTTAGGATACATAATCTCACCTAATCATATCCAGATGGATCCTGCTAAAATCAGTGCAGTTTCCCAGTGGCCCACACACATTACATTACATTACATTGCATTTAGCTGACGCTTTTATCCAAAGCGACTTACAATAAGTGCATTCGACCAGGAAGATACAACCTTTAAGAAAACAGAATCATATAAGTACATCAGGTTTCATAGAGCCAAACATTTCAAGTGCTACTCAACTGGCATTTAGAAAGCCAGCCCTTTATTAGTATATAAGTGCTTTGTTAGTAATTCTATCGCTCGAAGTGGAGTCTAAAGAGATGAGTTTTCAGTTTGCGTCGGAAGATGTGTAAGCTATCTGCTGTCCTGATTTCAATGGGGAGCTCATTCCACCATTTTGGAGCCAGGATAGCAAACCCACGTGTTTTTGCTGACGGGAACTTGGGTCCCCCTCGCAGTGCGGGTGCAGCGAGCTGTTTGGCTGATGCAGAGCGGAGTGCACGTGCTGGGGTGTACGGTTTAACCATGTCCTGGATGTAGGAAGGGCCAGATCCATTCACAGCATGGTACGCAAGTACCAGTGTCTTGAAGTGGATTCTAGCAGTTACTGGAAGCCAGTGAAGGGAGCGGAGGAGCGGTGTGGTGTGGGAGAATTTGGGAAGATTGAAGACCAGACGAGCCGCTGCATTCTGGATGAGCTGCAGAGGTCGGATGGCACATGCAGGTAGACCAGCCAGGAGGGAGTTGCAGTAGTCTAGGCGTGAGATGACGAGAGCCTGGACCAGAATCTGCGCTGATGTCTGGGTCAGCTGGGGACGTATCCTCCTGATGTTGTAAAGCGTGTATCTGCAGCAGCGGGTTGTAGCAGCGATGTTTGCAGTGAAGGACAATTTGTTATCTAGGACCACACCCAGATTCCTTGCAGTCTGAGTCGGGGAAACAACAGAGGTGCCGATGTTGATTGTTAGGTCAAGAGTGGGACAATCTTTTCCCGGAAGGAAGAGCAGTTCAGTCTTGTCAAGGTTGAGCTTGAGGTGATGAGCAGACATCCACCGAGAGATGTCTGCTAGGCAAGCAGAGATGCGTGCGACGACCTGGGTCTCTGAGCGGGGAAAGGACAGAATTAGTTGGGTGTCGTCAGCGTAGCAGTGGTATGAAAAACCATGCGGGCTAATGACAGACCCGAGCGAGTTTGTGTACAGGGAGAAGAGGAGGGGACCAAGAACCGAGCCCTGAGGGACCCCTGTAGTTAATTGACAAGGGTCGGACTCGGACCCTCTCCAAGTAACCCTGTAGGTGCGGTCGTTGAGGTATGAGGTGAGGAGGGAAAGTGCAGTGCCTGAAACTCCAAGTTCTTGGAGAGTGCGAAGGAGGATCCGATGGTTCACTGTGTCGAATGCAGCAGACAGGTCCAGAAGGATGATGACAGAGGAGAGGGAGGCTGCTTTAGCAGTGTGCAGTTCATCAGAGACAGCAAGGAGAGCAGTTTCTGTTGAGTGACCTGCCTTGAAACCAGACTGGTGCGGATCCAGAAGGTTGTTCTGATGGAGATAACAGGAGAGTTGTTTAAAGACAGCGCGTTCAAGTGTTTTAGACAGGAACGGGAGGAGAGAGACGGGCCTGTAGTTAATAACATCAGACGGATTGAGAGTGGGTTTCTTAAGGAGAGGGTTTACTCTTGCCTCCTTGAGACTGTTTGGAAAGTGACCAGAAGTTAGAGAAGTGTTGATGAAATGGGTGAGAAATGGTAGAATATCAGGAGCGATAGTCTGAAGGAGGTTTGAGGGGATAGGGTCCAGAGAACAGGTGGTAGGACGGGCAGAGGTAACGAGGGTAAGAACCTCACTTGGAGAGAGAGGGGAGAAGGAGGTCAGTGTGTGGGTGAAGGGAGGGTCTGGTGACCCAGCGGTGAGTAAAGGTGAGTCAGAAAAGGAAGAGCGAATATCATCAACCTTTTTTTCAAAGTGGTTAACAAAGTCGCTTGACATAAGGGAGGAGGGGGGAGGTGCTTTGGGAGGGTCCAAGAGGGTGGAGAAGATAGAAAATAGTTTTTTGGGATTGGAATAGGAAGATTGGATCTTATCTTGAAAGAAAGTGCTTTTTGCCTGAGAGATGGAAGCAGAGAAAGAGGAGAGGAGAGCCTGATAGGTTAGGAGGTCGTCATGGTGTTTGGATTTCCACCATTTCCGCTCTGCTGCCCGAAGGATGGTTCTATTAGCACGCAGTGCGTCATTTAGCCAGGGAGCAGGAGGGGACTGACGAGCCGGCCGCGATGTGAGAGGACAGAGAGAGTCCAGAGAGGATGAGAGAGTAGAGAGGAGAGTTTTTGCAGCAGCGTTTGGAGGCAGGAGTTGGAACGAGTCAGAGGAAGGGAGGGCTGAGAGCACCGATGAGGCAAAGGTAGAGGGGGAGAGGGAACGGAGGTTACGGCGGACAGGAGCAGAGTTAGAAGAGATTAGGTTGTTATGTTTGGAAAGGGGTAGAGAGAATGAAATGAAGAAGTGATCGGATGTGTGGAGCGGGTTTACAGAGAGGTTAGAAGTAGAGCAGTTCCTTGAGAATATGAGATCAAGGACATTGCCAGCTTTATGAGTTGGTGGGGATGGAGACAGTGAGAAAGCAAAGGTGGTTAACAGAGATGTTAGTTCAGATATCTTCCCTGTCTGGAGGTTGAAATCTCCGAGAAGTACAGCGGGAGGGCCAGTTTCAGGGATGTGTGAGAGGAGATTATCTAACTCCTCCAAGAAGTCCCCCAAGGCGCCTGGTGGACGGTAGAGAACAACAATGGTTAATTGTATAGGATGGGTTACTGTGACGGCATGGAATTCAAAGGTAGAAGGAGTGAAATTAGGTAGCTTGAAGAGGGAAAAGCTCCATTTGGGAGAGAGCAGGAGACCAGTGCCACCTCCTCTGCCAGAGGGTCTGGGTGTATGGGAGAAGGAATATGCTGTGGAGAGAGCTGCTGGGGTGGATGTGTTGGATGGAGTGATCCAGGTCTCCGTGAGAGCAAGGAAATCCAGAGACTGCAGGGAAGCGTAGCCAGAGATGAAGTCAGCCTTAGGGACAGCTGACTGGCAGTTCCACAGGCCCCCTGAAACTAGATGTTGGATCTCAGTGGAGCATGTGGGATAGACGAGAGCAGGCCGGTGAAATCGATTAGGAGAAACACGGGGCCAGTGATAATTGCGAGAAGACACATGAACAGGAATGCAGAAAATACACATGATTATAGCATGAGGGGCTAGAGAACCCAAGAGAATTGAATAAGACTAAATAACACCAGCGATACTTGGCGCAATCAGAGTAGGATTTGCCTCCTCTTTGCCTCCCACGTGACTCCCACAGGACTCTTAATGTCTTTGTCAGTCTTCGTCTGGCTGACGCTGAAGCTGACGCTCCAGGAAAACGCAACCTAAGATGGATACCTGATTGCTCAGTTCTCACAGCTTTGGGGGCACGCCGCTGTAATTAGTTAACTATTTTCTGCTGATGGGCGACAGCAGAGTCTTCCAACCTCTTGGAATGCACACTTGAGGGGCGTGACTCACTGAGACCTGAGTTACAGCTGCTGGACTAGAGCAGATCTGAGATTTTAAAATCTCTCAGAAATCGCCGTTTTAGCTACAATAACTACAGAACAATTATACAGAGTAGAATAAATGAAACAGAGAAGTCTATTTAAACAAGAATATAACTTACAGTGATTGCTGAGTCAGTATCGATAGTATCCTCACCGAGTCTGGAGGCACACTCAGTTATTCTGATTTGAAATGCGCTATTTAAAATGTTTTTCAGCTGGGAAGCGTTATGCACTTCACGCAATCAGCAGAGTCTTCCAACC
This sequence comes from Notothenia rossii, assembly GCF_949606895.1. Taxonomy (NCBI): domain Eukaryota; kingdom Metazoa; phylum Chordata; class Actinopteri; order Perciformes; family Nototheniidae; genus Notothenia; species Notothenia rossii. The sequence continues at coordinate 41,649,766 of NC_136903.1, forward strand.
TCTTGGAATGCACACTTGAGGGGCGTGACTCACTGAGACCTGAGTTACAGCTGCTGGACTAGAGCAGATCTGAGATTTTAAAATCTCTCAGAAATCGCCGTTTTAGCTACAATAACTACAGAACAATTATACAGAGTAGAATAAATGAAACAGAGAAGTCTATTTAAACAAGAATATAACTTACAGTGATTGCTGAGTCAGTATCGATAGTATCCTCACCGAGTCTGGATGCACACTCAGTTATTCTGATTTGAAATGCGCTATTTAAAATGTTTTTCAGCTGGGAAGCGTTATGCACTTCACGCAATCAGCAGAGTCTTCCAACCTCTTGGAATGCACACTTGAGGGGCGTGACTCACTGAGACCTGAGTTACAGCTGCTGGACTAGAGCAGATCTGAGATTTTAAAATCTCTCAGAAATCGCCGTTTTAGCTACAATAACTACAGAACAATTATACAGAGTAGAATAAATGAAACAGAGAAGTCTATTTAAACAAGAATATAACTTACAGTGATTGCTGAGTCAGTATCGATAGTATCCTCACCGAGTCTGGATGCACACTCAGTTATTCTGATTTGAAATGCGCTATTTAAAATGTTTTTCAGCTGGGAAGCGTTATGCACTTCACGCAATCAGCAGAGTCTTCCAACCTCTTGGAATGCACACTTGAGGGGCGTGACTCACTGAGACCTGAGTTACAGCTGCTGGACTAGAGCAGATCTGAGATTTTAAAATCTCTCAGAAATCGCCGTTTTAGCTACAATAACTACAGAACAATTATACAGAGTAGAATAAATGAAACAGAGAAGTCTATTTAAACAAGAATATAACTTACAGTGATTGCTGAGTCAGTATCGATAGTATCCTCACCGAGTCTGGATGCACACTCAGTTATTCTGATTTGAAATGCGCTATTTAAAATGTTTTTCAGCTGGGAAGCGTTATGCACTTCACGCAATCAGCAGAGTCTTCCAACCTCTTGGAATGCACACTTGAGGGGCGTGACTCACTGAGACCTGAGTTACAGCTGCTGGACTAGAGCAGATCTGAGATTTTAAAATCTCTCAGAAATCGCCGTTTTAGCTACAATAACTACAGAACAATTATACAGAGTAGAATAAATGAAACAGAGAAGTCTATTTAAACAAGAATATAACTTACAGTGATTGCTGAGTCAGTATCGATAGTATCCTCACCGAGTCTGGATGCACACTCAGTTATTCTGATTTGAAATGCGCTATTTAAAATGTTTTTCAGCTGGGAAGCGTTATGCACTTCACGCAATCAGCAGAGTCTTCCAACCTCTTGGAATGCACACTTGAGGGGCGTGACTCACTGAGACCTGAGTTACAGCTCACACGATTCCAGGAAGAAGGTTCAGCAGTTTCTGGGGTTTGCTAATTTCTATAGAAAGTTTATTAGGAATTTCAGTTCTGTTGCTGCCCCTCTGCATGTTCTGACTTCTCCTTTCAAGTGGACTCCCCAGGTGGACTTCGCTTTCCAACGTCTCAGAGAGAGATTCACATCAGCTCCCATACTCACCATTCCAGATCCCCAGTGCCAGTTTGTGGTCGAAGTTGATGCTTCCAATGAGGGAATTGGAGGAGAACTGTCTCAACGTTCTGTAGAAGACAACAAAATGCATCCATGTGCTTACCTGTCGCGGAAGTTGACAACGGCAGAGAGGAATTATGATCCAGAACTAATTGCTGTAAAGCCCAAGACCATCCTTCCACTTAACCGTGTGATCGGAGCCGTTAAAAAGGCGAATTTCATGAATCCAGCAACTAGCGAGTGTCCCAACAATCTGCTGTTTGTTCCTGAGTCCCTTCACTCCAAGGTCATCCACTGGGCTCACTTATCTGTGCTTTCGTTCCATCCGGGAGTAACAAGGACAATGTTCAGGATTAAACAACGTTTCTGGTGGCCAGCCATGAGGAGGATGTGGCAGAGTATGTAGCGGCTTGTCCGGTGTGTGCGTGTAGTAAGACCTTGTCTCAAGTCAAGATGGGCTTGCTCCAGCCGCTGCCGATTCCCCAACGTCCTTGGTCACACATTTCAATGGATTTTGTGACAGGATTTCCTTCATCCAGAGGCAAGACTACGGTCTTAACAGTGGTGGATCGATTTTCAAAGATGGCTCACTTCATCCCATTGTCCAAGCTTCCCTCTGCCAAAGTCACCGCAGAGGTCATGATGAATCAGGTATTCAGGATCCATGGATTCCCTGATAACATTGTTTCCGACAGGGGTCCACAATTCATTTCCGTTTTCTGGAAGGAGTTTTGTCGACTCATAGGTGCCACCGTCAGCTTGTCATCAGGATATCCCCCTCAGTCAAATAGACAGTCAGAGCGTCTGAACCAAGAACTAGAGACTACGCTACGTTGACTCGTCTCCCGGAACCAGACCACCTGGAGTGACCTCCTCACATGGATCGAGTTTGCCCACAATACTCTTCCTACAGCAGCCACAGGTCTCTCTCCGTTCCATTGTGTCAATGGTTTCCAGCCTCCGCTTTTCCCAAACAACGAGGAAGAGGTAATGGTTCCATTGGTTCATGCCATGATCAGACGTTGTCGTTGAGTTTGGGCTGGTGATTGCCAGACTCTTCTCCGAAGTTAAGCTCGGATAAAGGCTGTTGCAGACGTCCATCGCAGGGTCGCTCCTTCCTACAGACCAGGCCAAAAGGTTTGGCTTTCCACTAAGGACTTACCACTCCATGTCGCCTCAAAGAAACTGGCTCTGAGATTTGTGGGTCCTTTTCCGGTGTCTAGAGTCATCAACCCTGTGTCTGTACACTTGCAACTCCCCAGGACTATGAGAGTGCATCCGACGTTTCACGTCAGTAAAATCAAGCCGGTGTGTGAGAGCACACTTGTTCCCGCCTCCAAGCCCCCTCCACCGCCCCAGTTCTTTGAAGGGGGTGAAGTTTACAAGGTCCGTAAGCTGCTGGAGGCCCGTAATAGGGGAGGGGGAAGCAATTCCTGGTAGACTGGCAGGGTTACGGTCCTGAGGCTAGAAGCTGGGTAGCGGCTTCATTTATCGCAGACAAGACTCTTATCCAGGACTTTTACAATCAGCCTGGGCCATCAGGAGTCGGCCCTGTTGTGCACCGACAGAAATGCTAAGAGAGGTTCGTTTTCATGTTGTTTTATCACTCACCATCTATCTCTCATTCCAGGCTTCCTGATTGTCCACCCCTTGTGTGTCTCCTGTGCTCATCGGCACCAGCCCCGCCCCTGATTGTTTTCACCTGTGTCTTGTTGTCATGTGTTTAAATTCCCCAGTCTCCCAGTGTTCATTGTCAGTTCATCTGGTCTCATGCCATCGTCAGGTCTATGCCCTCTTTGTGCTCTAGAAAAGTTTTTGTTCCTCACAACCTGAGCGATTTCCTTTTGTTCTAATTTTTTGTCATCTCATCCTGAGATTCGATAGTGACCTTTTTTGTTCATCTTGCTTTGTTGGAAAAATAAAGTATCTTACCAATACTTTACCTCTGTCTCCCGGGTCGTGCAATTGGGTCCTATATCCTGAGTGTCTGAATTCATAACATCATCTGCCAAATAAAGGCAAAACATTCCCCAAAGATAATATTAAACAAAACAAAACAAACAGCTGAACCACTAATGAGTCGGTATTTCAGTTTGATACACATTTTTACCAAGAGTCTAAGACTCAGCATAAGACTCCTCTTCAGGATCCCAACAAGCAAACTAGTAAGATCTAACATCTTCTAAAACCCTGCAACATTCACGATAAACCATTCATAAATATGTAACAAAAGCCCATATCTTAGAAGAAGGATCAGTTAAATGCCTTCTGCTCAAAATGTTCCTGTGACCATATGAAATATGAAGTAGCCCATTTCACCTACATTTATGTTCATGGAAGCTCAGCTGATATTTTCACACAAAAATGTTCAATGTCAGACTGATCAGCTTGCCAGATGTCCTCATGACCAAGTTTACCGTGTAGTATTTGAACAATTGAAGGGCATGATGGCTCAAATGATATGGACAATTTCCATCCATCCATCCATCTTCTCCCGCTTATCCGTGGTCGGGTCGCGGGGTAGCAGTTCCAGCAGAGAGCCCCAAAGTTTATTTTCCCTTGTCACATCAACCAGCTCTGACTGGGGGATCCCAAGGCGCACCCAGGCCAGCCAAGAGATATAATCCCTCCACCTGGTCCTAGGTCTACCCCTCGGTCTCTTCCCAGCTGGATGTGCCTGGAACACCTCCCTAGGGAGGCGCCCAGGTGGCATCCTAACTAGGTGCCCGAACCACCTCAACTGGCTTCTTTCGACGCGAAGGAGGAGCGGTTCAACTCTGAGTCCCTCCCAGATGACTGAACTTCTCACCTTATCCCTAAGGGAGACCCCAGCCACCCTGCGGAGAAAACCCATCTCGGCCGCTTTTATCCGCGATCTCGTTCTTTCGGTCATGACCCATCCTTCATGACCATAGGTGAGGGTAGGAACAAAAATGGCCAGGTAGACAGAGAGCTTTGCCTTCTGGCTCAGCTCTCTTTTCGTCACAACGGTGCGGTAAAGCGACTGCAGTACCGCTCCCGCTGCTCCGATTCTCCGGCCCATCTCACGCTCCATTGTTCCCTCACTCGAGAACAAGACCCCGAGATACTTGAACTCCTTCACTTGGGGTAAGGACTCATTCCCTACTTGGAGTGGATAGTCCATCGGTTTCTTGCTGAAAACCATGGCCTCAGATTTGGAGGTGCTGATCCTCATTCCAGCCGCTTCACACTCGGTTGCGAACCGATCCAGTGAGTGCTGAAGGTCGCAGACCGATGAAGCCATTAGAACCACATCATCTGCAAAAAGCAGTGGTGCAATCCTTAGTCCACCGAACTGCAGACCCCCTCCCCCACGACTACGCCTCGAAATCCGATCCATGTATATTACAAACAGGATTGGAGACAAAGCGCAGCCCTGGCGGAGGCCAACTCTCACCGGAAATGGGTCCGACTTACTGCCGAGGACCCGGACACAGCTCTCGCTTTGGGAGTACAGAGATTGGATGGCCCTGAGTAGAGACCCCCTCACCCCATACTCCCGCAGCACCTCCCACAGTAACTCCCTGGGAACTCGGTCACACACCTTCTCCAAGTCTACAAAACACATGTAGACCGGATAAGCGTACTCCCAGGCCCCCTCCAGGATCCTTGCGAGAGTAAAAAGCTGATCCGTCGTTCCACGACCAGGATGGAATCCGCATTGTTCCTCCTCAATCTGAGGTTCGACAATCGGCCTGACCCTCCTTTCGAGTACCTTAGAGTCAACTTTCCCGGGGAAGCTGAGTAGTGTGATGCCTCTGTAATTGGCACACACCCTCTGATCCCCCTTTTTGAAAAGGGGAACCACCACCCCGGTCTGCCACTCCTTCGGTACTGTTTCCGACTTCCACGTAACGTTGATGAGACGTGTCAACCATGACAGACCCTCAACACTATGGACAATTTCCATATACTGTATGTGTAATACCAGAAGGATCTTACAATGATCTGATGATATTTACAATATGAGCAACACAGTAAACCATTAGTGGTTGGGGTGATGGACAACGGATGTATTGCTCCACTGTTTTCTACACAGTTTCATTTCATTTAATTTCAAACCTTTATTTATGCAGGTGAATCCCAATGATTGATCTTACATATAAACATAACAGAAAAACAAAAAGGACATCATACAGCATATTTACAGCGACTACAGTTTACATAGCTACTAACATTTACAGGCTCCAACAGTTTCCGATTGGATAGCATCTATCCTTGCTTTAAAAACATTTAGTGGAACCAAATTGTTCAGCTTCCATTCCTTTAATTCCATGAAAGTCCCCTTGCTATTCAACTGCTGTTTAGTCAATCCTATTTTTTCTACCCTGCTCTCATTCTACTGCAGGTTACTTTCTTAGCTGATATATGTATTTAAGATGTGCACTGTTATATAACACCTCAAGGGAACATCTGCCAGATCATGAAGTCACAGATTATTGTGATTCAGTTCACATGTTTAGTCTTCATATTCTTTATCATCTTGCTACCTGAAGACAACAACATTTGGGAGAGACTTGTTTTTTTGTTTTTTCTATAAAATTATTCAAAGATAAGCAGTGTTGAATGCACCCACCAAGGCTCTGAGAAGCTTTACAATAAATCCATGATCTGATGTGGGTTATTACCAGTGCTTGAATTGGAATAAAAAAGGTGCCAGTACTCTAAATCAGCAACAAGTATTTCGCACAAAGTCATAGTATATCCTATAATGCTGGTGGGTTTGTCTCTTTACTGTATATTTTAGAAAGGCTCACTGTACTTAAACAAAATGACTCAGGGTGCATCTGAGATTAGAGGGGGTGCAGTGGTAAAGTGCCATTTTTATAAGTGGGGAGTGGACCTGACACCCTCTAGTCTAGGGGGGTCCGGGGGCATGCTCCCCCGGGAACATTTTTTTTTAAATATTGAAGTTAGATGCATCAATCTGGTGCACTTTGAGAGCAAAATGAAGAGATATATGGATACCTCTCAACATCCATAATGAAACAACTGTAAACAGATTTACTTTTTCTTTATGGATATAAAAGAAAGTAAAGCTTGACTCCTACTGGCTGGTTAAATGACTCCTCGTCCCTGAGGCCACTACCAGTTTTTTGTGCCATTTTGCTGGATTTATTTGTCAATAGCGTTGCTGCACAAAGTGATAGCCCTCTAGTTTAAATCTACTACCCAAAAAGAAACATATGGAGATGGGTTACTATTTAAAAAAAATTGCAAATCTATTTGGGAACAGTGGGGCCGGGCCTCAAATCCTATAGGGGGGTCCGGGGGCAAGCTTTTTTTTTAAATGTTGGACTTAAATGCATCAATCTGGTGCATTTTGAGGGGGAAATAAAGAGACTACACCCATATGAAACAAAAATGTTACATTTAAATAATCATAAAATCACAAGTACATGGCCATAACCAATAACATACAATATCCAATATGAAAAAACATTGAAACTTGTTTATTTATTTGTTTTTGGTTCATTTATAGTTGTGAGTGTGTCTGGGCTCCTGAATCGGCCTCTCCTGTCTCCCTCCTCTCCCCCGTGCCCCTCTTTGAGGCAACAGCAAAGACTAGTTTTAGCTCTCAATAAGTTTATCTTACCTTTTTTCACCTAGTTAACATTTTGTTTGTATTATTCATGCATATTTTACTAATCACTACCCCCTCAAATGGAAATATGTGTTTACATAAATGGTGACCGAACCGTTTGAGTACCGGCCCAATTCAAGCACTGGTTATTACACAGCAGGCTAGTCTGGGCTGGAGAAACTGTTGGACTGCAGTAACAACGCAAATGTCCTTTTACGAGGGAAGCAGGAGGCAATGCTTCGTGTTGAAACCACAGATGGTCTGTTGTTATTCACAGTGTGAACCACTTGTTTTGATGGTTGACTTTTCAATTGTTCAACGAAACTCTTAGCGAGGTCAATATTCCCTCTTTAGGATTCTCCACCTCCACAGTAGATTATGGTCCCCCTTTAGCTTTTCCATTATAGGCGAAGTTGCTATGAGTTCAGTATCTTCCATGTACCCTACATTTCATTTGCACTGCTTCCCTGCTGGACAAAGAACAATTAATGGTTTGTTAAAGCTCCCCTAACCCATGGTTTGTTTATGGTTTGTAAGCTAAATCATAGGGGGAGGTCAATAAAATAGAAAGAATAAAGGAAGTTATGAAATGAATTACAGCGAATATTGGGTGAATATTGATATTATGTTGTTTAACTATTGGAGTGGATTTAATAAATATACATTTTCATGTATTTTGAGTTATTTATTATTATTTAAGAACCAATAACAGGCAAAAACATGATGAATGATAGTTGAAAAAAGAAGTATGACTCAGCGTTGTTTATTATTTTGTTGGTGTCTGAATAGCTTCGTTCAGGATGTTTGTTACTGATAGTTGTCCAGCAGGAAATTAAATCCTGGAGAGACTGAGTTCCTCTCTGTCACATGACGGAGCAGCTCCATCAGCCAGTATCGACGGTCTCTCTTCAAACATCATTAATGTGATACAGTCTGCAGCGTCAGCAAGTTTATTTAAAGACGTTTCTCCAACCTCTGAATGCAGACCTGGAGGATTCTGCAGTTCATTTCAGTACAGTGCACAAAATCATGATTATTATTGAATAATATTCCTCAACGCTGTTCAGTTGTGATTTAAAAAATCTGCTTTCACATGTGTCTCAGTGCTCATATTCATACATCCTGTCATTGAGTCCTTTTATCCTGCTTTGTGTCAAAGTGAATGTCTTAAATCATACCTGTTTACTGTTACCTGCCAATAGGTGTGGAAAAGAAAAGGGAGAAGAAAGATGCTAACCAAAAGAAAGCAAATGGAAATCACTCTCTCTTAATAAAGAAGAACATTTTCATCCTATTCATTAGGTGTTTTTAAATGGTTTGAATATAAGTTGTTCGTACAATATTTACAATACTGAGAAGCCTTAATTAAAAAAAAGGCAAGACCAACTTAAAGAAGATTAGCTCACTAAAAGACACATTTCTGATGTAAAGGACGCAGGTCTTTGGAAGGAAGTGATGTTCTGCTCTGCAGAATACACAATGCCATTTATCTCTCAGACTAATCACATTTCAAACTAAAAGCAATAAGAGATCAAGCTTCATCAACTATACATTAGAACACACACCAATCAGCAAGAGGAGTGAGATACAGTCACAACTGACCCTTTTCTTTCTGCATAAGGAAGGAGAAGAAGGGGCAAATGGCAAGTTTATTTTCGTCTGCTCGAACTGAAAAAATATTTGGGGCTCGTAGACATAAATAAATGTATAAGACACACACTCACACACAAACACACACTAATGTGCCCAGTGATAAATCTTGCAATTGCAGCTTGTCCCATCATAATTATTAGATATGGTCGTAGCTAGCTGGTTGGATTCAGTCAGTTTTCACGTCAAGCTGAGAAGGGTGCAAAAAAAGTACAATTTAGAAACATGTTATCATACCAGCACACTTTTACAGTAATGTGTTTGTGTAGTCATGTCCGTCAGTACACGTTCTACAAACAAATCCATATCAAGGGGACTGCACATATACTGCCAGCTTGTGTTTGTTGAATAAGTGACAACACATCCTTGGTCTCTTGATATATGTGGTCCTTCTACTGTCCTTGTCATTTCTGTCATAACATCGGCAAACAGCCTCTTGCATCCCAGCTCCATCAGAAAATTAAATTAAATTCAAGGCTTGAGTATTGGTCTCTTCAGTGGACCACTAGTTCCATCAAAAACATATTTGAGTGTTGTCATACCTGCCAACCCTACCGATTTGGGCGGTAGTCTACTGCTTTTGACCTGTTTCTACCGCCTACCGACTAAACTGGCTTTCCCTACCGATTTTCAATGTTCCCAAACTATAACAAATAAAAAAGACACTCCATAGACACTGGACTCGACTTTTGGCGGACACCGTTTGCAGCGTGTCTGTGATCGCATCATACAAACAATCCTCTGTCCGGGGCTGATGGGTAATCACTCCCAAATGAGTTTAAGGCAGGGGTGGGGAACCTCCGGCCCCCGGGCCGTATACGGCCCGCGAGACCAATTGGTACGGCCCTCGAGGTAATTTATAAACACATGTAAAAAAGAAAAAAATTAAAGAAATCTAGACCACCAAAAAATGAAACAAGCCAGTGCCTGTTTTTCCTGGCCAAGGTCAGGGTCCTTTCACAAATTGCAGTACCCATAAGGAGCCGTACACATGCCGCAGTTTTTGCGTGGCTGTGTCTTCGTTGTAAGCCCAGTGGCGATCTGTTCATCTGTCATACTGATCATACAGTCAATAACTTTGTTGTTATTAGCATCTGGTTAGCTAGCTATGCTAACGAATTAAAGCTTTTTCTACAACCAGTGAGGTAAAGGCACATCTTTATATAATCATTATAGTTATAAAAAAATAAGAGAATAAAGTAAACAGGTATAAAATACTATATGACAGTAAAAAAAGAAGTTGTTATTAATAAACAAGAATACAGTTTGAAAGGGGAGTGATTTGTAAAATATCCATAAAGAAAAATAAATCTGCTTACAGTTTTTTCATATGGGTGTTGAGAGAGGTATCCATAGATCTCTTCATGTTGCTCTCCAGACCAGATTGATGCTTTTGACTTCAACATTTAAAAAAATGGGGGCATGCTCTCCAGGGAAGATTTTTTTTTTACCCCTAGAGGAGTTTAGGTCCCCCCCCCACACTTAAATCATGTTCACATGGATAGGAAACTAAATACATTTGCACACATCTTGTGTCCATATCTTTCTGTTTTGGTGGTCATGCCATAACCGTGCACGTGCATACATGCGTGAGTCATGGTAAGATATCTGGATTCAGAGGTTGCTTTTTCTTTGCACAGCATGAAAGAAAGGCCAAATGAATGGGCTGTGATTTTAGTATTTTTAAGCAGAGGCCAATAATGTGTACGGCCCTCGGAGGATGTTGTAAAAATTGAAATGGCCCTTGAGAGGAAAAAGGTTCCCCACCCCTGGTTTAAGGGAACAGAGACGAGGCATTTGAGTCCTGCAGGATTTCCCCGTTAGTATCAGTGTCTCGAAACACATGTTGGCGACTGAAAGACATCCAGTGTTTGGTCTTTTCCTGAAGCATCCTTCACCTACAGTGTCTCAACTGAAAGAGGACCACAAACACACACAAAATATAATACAATTTTGAGATATTTATCTCCCAGTCTTTCACTTTTTCAGACATTTTCAGCACCAAATATGTCGTTAATGTCTCTGTTTAGTGAAATACAGCAATCTGAAAGCCTGTACATTATCTATATCACACTTTATCAGTAGAACAATGCAGGAAATTACTTTTTTAATGCAGTATTTTCTGATATATGGTGCAACACAAAGATATTTCGCTCTGTGCAAACCTTTGACTCTAATATGTCAACAACATGAAACAAGAATATGAACCTGGCTTTATCCAATGTTCACACAAGAGTTCTACATCCTGACACATCCTTCATCTACACTGTCTCAACTGAAAGAGGACCAGAAACACACAAAATATAATAAAATGTGGAGACTTTGGGATATTCATCTCCCATTCTTTTACTTTTCGGGCATTTTACAGACCAGACATGTCGTTGATGTCACTGTTTACCAAACTACCACTTTTTCTGAAAAATTGATAAAATGATGCAATATATGTTAAATACATGGTTTATATATGTAATTACTGGGGTTCCATTTCTTCTGATTGCTTAATTTGGGCGTGCACATTTGCCGCGCGCAAACCTACCTCTTTTGGATTTGGAAAGGCTTCATGTATGGTGTTGTTACTTTTATATAAAAAACGCTTTCTGTGTGTGAATCTCTCTGCATTTGAGTGTGGATTTCTGAGACTCCCCTGACGCCGCTAGATTCACACATACAGTCTCCTTAATTTGAACCCAATCACATGCGTGTGTCCCCACGAGGGTTTGCCTAATGCATTTGCAACGTAGCGTAACATTTATGCGGTTTGCGGAGTCTGGGGGTGTGACAGAGTCCGGGGGGTTGACAATTCAGAGTTCATCTCCAACAACATGGCATCTTGCCGTTGGTCATGCAATAATCTCGAATCATAAATTATTCCTTTTGCTTAATTATGAAGGTAGCTCAGTTAGTTTGAGGATATTTTGCCCACCGCTATTTTGCTACCACTGTATTTACTGTGATTAGAACGTTGATTTTGCCTACTAGTGTTCTTCGGGCGAACACTTGTTTACCAACACCGAATACTCCTATGGCTAACGTTAGCAAAGTTACCTTATGATCCTACTCATCCTAGGTAATCTATTAGCATTATTTAGCTTACTTGTTCGCAAACGCTAGTATTAAATGCCACGCATAATAGATCAATACACACCAGTAATGAAGCAACCATTCATAGCTTAAACATACTTAATCATGAATGCCAATATACTTCTACTTGAGGCGATAGACCCTGTCAAACTGTTATTTTCAATAACGTCAACTTCATTTAACCTGTTAAGCCCTGAGCCTGTTTTTCAGGTCTCAGGCTCGAAAATGACATTCCCAGAACAAATGACTATAACTACACTTCTAAAAGGGGTAAATTAATCATTTGTTTTCTCAAAGCAATGATAAACCTGTGAGTTGGATGTAGAAGAGTCAGAATCAATATAGATGTTTTTATTTTAAAGTGCCATTCAGATTGAACATATTAAAAAAATGTAAATTATAGTTTTCGTCCAAAGAAAACCCATTACTTATAGTGAAAACCACCCTTGAATGATGGGATAGTAGACTAAAAGCTTTAGGAATCCAAACTATAACATATAATAAGTACCCTGTATCAAGATTGATGCAAAACAAGTGACATTTGACCTTTTTAGAGAGGTTTAGCAAAAAGAAAAACACCTCTGGGGTCATTTGGGTGTATTTGCCATATCTCTGGAACCCATTGGTCGACTTTGATGATTGACACCACTTTTTAACCGTCAGAGCCAATAGAATTGAGGGGGGGGGGGGGGTTCCTAAATCCACCTAAACATTACCAGTGAGGAGTGAAAGGGACGCGCACACAGTTTGCCCAAACCGAAAGCTTTATTGCACTCTATATGAAGCATAGCATTTTTTCGCTTAGTGCTAATTCAGAGGCTTGGTATTACCCTTGTGTTTCATTTAGCTAAAAATTGTTAATATTGTCTGATAGCTGAGTTTCGCCCCGTTAAGTGGGTATGACACATTAATAGGTTGTTAAATGTTAAGAAGCCCTGAGACACAGTTTCGTGCAATATTGTTGAGCAATCGGGCTTAAGAGGTTAAAGATCTTACTTGATAGCAGAACAACCAAATTAGCATACAGAAACTTTAGAAAGACTTAGCAGGGCTAGCTAATGTTAGCTTATATTAGCTACAACACAACTAAACCTACTGAACAGGTTTAAAAATATCCTCAAACTAACTGAGCTACCTTCATAATTAAGCAGAAGTAATTATTTATGATTCGAGATTATTGCATGACTAACGACAAGATGTGAAGTAGCGGGAGCGCCACTTCCAGATGCCATGTTGTTGGAGATGAACTGCCACCCCCCCGGACTCTGTCACACCCCCAGTTTCCGCAAACCGCGTAGATGTTAGGCTACATTGCAAATGCATTTGGCACACCCTCGTGGGAACACACAATGGATGTATAATAAGAACTGGATACAGCGTGGGAGGCGGGGCCTCATTCATTCCTATGAGAGCTGCTCATTGGCGCATGAAGATAAAATGGCACAATTTTTGAGAGAGCGAAACGTCACAGATTACCCGTCATGCCTGAGAAGTACCCGTATGTGCGCTCATAGAGCATGCGCAACTTTAACCACGCCCCCAATTTGTACACGTAACAGCACCGCGCGTTCATGACAGCATGGTACTGGATTGCTATATGATGGAGTTTGATATTAACGAGGCGGCCGCGGCAGTTAGCAGCTAGCGGCTAGCTAGTAATTATGCTCATTTCCACATCAATCGTTATGTACTTTTATATTACGCTGTAAGTGATATCCAAGCAACAGAGCTTAATTTAGCATGATTGGCTACTTGTGTGGGTTGTACATGAAACCACTTGGTAATATATATAAATATATATATGGGTCATTCCAGAATTGGAGGACATTTCACGTCCCCCATATGAAAAATCTAATAATTCATGCCCAAAAAGCTAAAACATGCACTTGTTATGTTAAACATACTTTTTCTTGAGACAAAATGTATATAAAGTTGTAGAAAAAGTGGTTTCCAAATATTATTTAAATTATCAAATAGCTCTCGAACATCCCCTAAAATGGCATTTTTCTCTTGTCCCCGCTTCTTGGTGACCAACTTGCATGTAAAATATAGCATTTAAAATAGGGATTTTATTTACTTTTTTTGGTATTATTCTATTGATATATGCCTCTTGTAATGGTACAATCAATTTGTTAAATCATAAACATATTTTAAATAACAGTAATTTTGCACAGAAGGCGTGTCCCTCAACATGCGTTCAACCCTGTTACCCAAACCTTTTTAGATTGGCAGAGGAAGTGAAAAAACTGTAAGTGAGATGACATAGTGGAAAGGACATCAGCAAGCCATGTGCTCGTGCCATGGGTAGACCAAAACTAAGTCCTCTCTTTTATTTTTCATATTTTTACAATCTTTTCAGTCTTAAAATAGTGTGGCACTCTGACCCACTCAACCCTGTTACAGATAACCCTAACGCATGTAGTACTGAACACGTAACATGAACGTGCCGGGCGGCGCAGTCCCGTGGGTTAGATGCACGTTAATAATGCCGAGGGAAATAACTCTCAGAATAACGTTATTAGCACATTTTACAACTTGAGGACCGAATGTTTTTAATAAGGGCTATACAAGTGTTCATACTGGGTAGTTTATTTAGTTTAAAAACAATTATCCAACGATTTACAGACCACTCTTTCCCCATGTAAGTCATTGGGAAAAAGTGTTTCCGGGCCCAGCAACCTAAAGGAAGTGTAGTACCGCCGTTTGGCCACAATGAATATTCTCATCAGAGTCCGGCGCACTTCCTGGGGGTTTGGAACACACGCATGTGATTGACTTAAAATGAAGCAGACATCTGATTGGTCGAAGACACTCGCCTCTTAAAAAAAATTCTGAATCTGGCGGCGTCAGGGGAGTCTCAAAAATCCACACTCAAATGCAGAGAGATTCACAAACAGAAAGCTTTTTTTATATAACTGTAACAACACTCAAATGTGTTTTTGATGTAACTATTTGTGTGTGTATCAGAAATATATTTGTGAACAATACACTCTCACTCTATAATCGTCCAGGAGTGACGTTTGGTCAGGGTCCCGTGGCGTGCAGTTGTGACGCTCCTAGGCTCCTTCAGCTTCATAAAGGGACGCAAATAGCTTTCAACTGATTGCAATGTATTCCCATCTGTGGCGGGATTTGACGCTCATGGAAGCACGCCATCCATTTGTGTCGGCTGCCCTTAAAGGCAATGTGAGCGTCCATTCCCATTGGATAACGGAGAATTGTACACCCTGAAGTAAGTATTCCCCTTACTGTCGATTGATTTTACAGTGATATCTGCACTACTCATCGACTAAAAAACACTGGATTATCCTTGTTAATTACACAACATTGATTGGTTTAAATTGTGTGCAATGCTTTTGTATTTTTCCCCTTCTATTCGGAGAAACAAATATTTTTTCGAAGTAAAATATGTCAGAAGACACGACACTACCCAGAATCCCCAGCTATCGTTTAGGACTACACCATGTGCTGTTTAACAAACCCCGTTTTCTTTCACCACTCATTCCAATGGCTGGCGTCTATGTCACGTGATCTTCAAATTTCTCCCTGCAGAAAAAAAAAACATGGCCGAACTTCGTTTTATTCTCGGTGAAAAATGCCTATTTTAAAGTTATTTTGGCCATTAAAATGCGTTTTGATGTCATTTGATGCGAGAAATATGAGTTGTTATTTCAGATTATGTGTGCAGTGGATGTACATGATCTTTAGTTTGCTAGTTATTATGAAGATTACTTGAGGAAATTGCGTCCATAGAACGTTTTCATTGTTACCAAGGTGGTTGCTATCGATATTATTTCTGTTATGTTGTGTAACATTTTAATGGTGTTATCTTTATTGCTACCCCCTTCCCCGTCAATGTATAGTGTTGGTCCACAGCGCAAACGTATTAGTTTAACAAAATCCGCATCTAAAGATACGTTATTTTCCCCTGTGCAATTCCAGTATCACATCTCACATCACATCGTCATTAACAAATACCGGAAACAGACAGAAAACATTTTTAAAAAATAAAATAATACTTTATTCCGAGTGTGCTTGCTTTACTCTTTGAAAGTCATCACATAACGGCATTGTAATACACGGTTCGGCTACATTAAATATTACATATCTGCCGTAGTTCTCTATTTATAGAGCCCTGATGAGAAGACTTCTAGACAAACATGAGGAACTGCCGCCAACACTGAAAACGTGACGTGGATCATAAATATATCAGCAATTAAACAACATCTTACATTTCTTTTCACACAATGCGTCTCCTTGCAGGATCAACACTAATTCGGCTGACTTTTGTATTTGATCCAATTGGTAGATAGGCTGTATTTACACCATAAAGGTGCACAGCTGATATAAAGGGACACCTAGTGGTTAAAGCATGTTATTGAATTTAATTATTTTTATTATTAGATATTAATAGGATCCCTATAAAGTATATTCATTACTCGTTATTCTCAACTAATAGTTAATTAAAGACTCTATATAATGACTATTTTGCACATCCCTTTCAAGATTTCAAGATTTTCTAAGGTTTATTGACATATATTCACAAACGGTGTAGTTATGCAATGAATGAAAAACTTGGGTCGCAGGTTCCTCAATAGTGCATTACAAGACATCTATCAATATTTGTGCATACCTCCAGCAATGTTAACTATGTTGAAGCCTTTATTTTAACTGATATTATACATATGTATTATACTCTTATAAGATGTATGTAGACATTTCTTCTCCGGCCTTGTCAGGTATTGAACAATCAATAAATAAAGAACACATAATTATTAAATATAAAACACAGAATTTGTGTGATTATGCTAAATGATTTACAAATAAACACCACTGCATATTTACAACTGTTACACATGCTGATGTAACGCAAATGTTTCAAACTTGGGATCAATAAAGTATATCTTATCTTAAGATGACCGATGGCTACTGCCATATTTGCAAAATGTGCCTCTGAACCTTGACAAGTGCATGTTTCAGGCTTATCAATTAATGTAGTGTAATGTCATGTAATGTAATGGTATCAAATAACAACAGGAGGGGTCACAAACATAAGACCAGCTGTTAAATAAAGCTCTTCTGACCTTAGCTGGCATGTGGGTATATATATTAATGCTGGCCATTATGGGCACAAGCAATTTTCACCCATTTATTAATTATATGTTTTAAATTTGAGTGTTTCCTATCCCCTAAACCTCCAGGGATGTACACAGTTTAATACTGGCAACTTCTTATTATGGGAAATACGAAAACGTATTTTAAAACTACAACTCCTAGTCGAGACGTGCCATAGATAGAGAACACTTTGCGAAACACAATAGCCAGCATGTGTAGTTCTGGGGATGGGGTGGGGGAGGGGGTGACGCGGTGGACCCGTTCAAATCCAGTTTTGGACAGTCTGCCATGGTTCCATCCCATTTCAAGTGCTGTTCGACGCTCGGCGTAACCCTCGGAGCACACTCTCCAATCACAGAGCTTGAGGACTATCACAGGGTTTGTGAAGCGAAGCGGAGAGAATACTTACTTCCGGGTGTAATATTCTCTAAAGCTGCTCCGACCCTCGGTCCTGACGGACTCCAACTTGTGTTTATTAATCAAACAAATAAATAAACACAAGGATAATTATGTGTTATTGTTGAGTAAATGGAGAACTGCACAGGGGAAAATAACGTAGGCAATCTAAGCTACAATTTTAGATGCAGATTTTGTTAAACTAATAAGTTTGCGCTGTGGACCAACACTATACATTGACGGGGAAAGGGGTAGCAATAAAGATAACACAATTAAACAGTTACACAACATAACAGAAATAATATCAATAGCAGCGTCCCTAGCAACAAGTAACAAGTAGTTAATAATAATAAAAGACATTAAGAAAAACGCATTTTAAACAGTCATTAAACAGTCGTTTTTTTTTCATATGGAATGCAGTTGGAGGTCAACTAAACACGGGGTTTGTCAAACAGAGCACATGGTGTAGTCCTAAACGATAGCTGGGGATTCTGGGTAGTGTAGTGTCTTCTGCCATCCATTACTCGGAAACAATATTTGTTTCTCCGAATCGAAGGGGAAAAATACAAAAGCATTGCATACAATTTAAACCAATCAATGTTGTGTAATTAACAAGGATAATCTGGTGTTTTTTAGTCGATGAGTAGTGCAGATATCATTGTAAAATCAATCGACAGTAAGGGGAATACTTACCTCCGGGTGTACAATTCTCCGTTATCCAATGGGAATGGACGCTCACATTGCCTTTAAGGGCAGCCGACACAAACGAATGGCGTGCTTCCATGAGCGTCAAATCCCGCCGCAGATGGGAATACATTGCAATCAGTTGAAAGCTATTTGCGTCCCTTTATGAAGCTGAAGGAGCCTAGGAGCGTCACAACTGCATGCCTCGGGGACCCTGACCAAGCGTCGCTCCTGGACGTTTATGGAGTGAGAGTGTGTTGTTGTGAAACTTTTTTACATTTATAAAATTATCAGTATAACGATAAGTTTTTTACATTTATAAAATGATCAGTTTTTGTGTGTGCATGGACAAATATGTGTTACATTTCTGTATCCTTCTGTGTGCATTTATTTATTTTTGACATGTCATCATGAAGCAACCTCTTAATCCTTGCATGCATTCACAAAACAGAAAGATATGGACCAGTAGCGGAGGCAGAAATGTACTTTAGGGTGGGCCTGTAAAAAATAGGGTGGGCCAGATATTTCTTCTGCGCATCAGAAGCTACTGTAACAACAATCCCCGTCGGTACCGGTGGCAGATTACTTTTAGAATACTTTTGGAATACTTTCTTTTTCCATAACAGATGGGTATGTTTTGGTGTACAGGAGACACGTATTTTACTGTTTTATGGCTTATCAAGTGCACAAACACAACATATTGGTGTCATTCTGGACAGCTCTCTCATCTGCACCCCACATAAAAAACATCACCCAGACTGCATTCTTTGTACTGTCTAATGAATATTACATTTTGTGAGGAAACTTTTCCACCTATAATTCCAATAAGTATTCCAAAATGTATTCACTTCAGGTTTACAAAAGTAACTGTAATCAGATTACTCGTTTTTCAAATGTAACGCCAGCTGAATACACTTGATTTTTGTATTCTGATTATGTAACGCCGTAACATGTATTCCGTTACAACCCAACCCTATGTATATCTCTCCGGACTGTCCACCAGCAGATGAAAAACACCCACCTCTCCGCCTCTTCCAAGGGACGAGGGAACCGTGCGGCAGAGTTTCCGTTAACATTTTTTTTCTTCTGACAGCCCAGCAGCAGGAGAGGTGGGGAGACGGAGGCGGGGCTATTTAATCGTTATCAGAAAATGATCGTATAGATCGCTGCTAGATGAGGGCAGTGGGAGCTCTTCTTGGAGTCTGGCTATTTCATTAGTGAACTTTGAGCCATCATTTATTTTGCAGGCAGCTTTCTGCCTCTCTCACGTTATTATGGCGCACGCCGGAACCAACAATCAGTTTTTACCGTAAATGAGTTCGGTTCGGAGGACAAAACACACACATGAATTAAACTCGATATTTGTTCACTTGAATTTCACTTTGAATTCTTGGATATTCTCAATTGGTGAATACATTTTTTTATAATAATAATAAACTGCTGGCCTACCCTGGCCCTATGGTGGCTATGCCACTGATATGTACACAAGATGTGTGCAAATCCGGAGTGGCGTTCTGGTGCTCTCCGGCAGAACTGGACCCCTGTCAGACGAGGCATATACCACGTGATGACACGTTAGGCTCGTGTTGTGTTCAAGGACCCTGACCTTGGCCAGGAAAAACAGGCACTCGCTTTAATTATTTTGCGGTCTAGATTTCTTAATTTTTTTTCTTTTTGCGTGTGTTTATAAATTACCTCGACGGCCGTACCAAATGGTCTCGCGGGCCATATACGGCCCGGGGGCCGGAGGTTCCCCACCCCTGCTCTACATTGTGAACGTGATAATCTGTTTCAAATTTTATGCCAATGCATCAAATAGTTGTCAAAATATTTCACTTTGAACCATAGTTGCCAACAATAAAGAAAAAAGGAAGGGGATCATCTGAATCAGTAAGGTTGATCCTCTGGGGATCATGAATGTCCACACAAAATATGAGGGTAATTTATCCAATAGAGTTATAACAAGCTGGATCAATGTGATGGAGCGACAAACCACGAGCCATGCTGCTCACAGGGCTAAACATGAAAAAACACAATTTTCCATGGGGGATTTAATTTCATAATTGCAGAAAGAAAGCATTTTACCCAGCAGTCTGCTCAGCTTACGTTCACTGTGTGCAGCTTTTTTTTACTACTACTGTTTTCTTTATATGACATTATTATGACACGCACACAGTATCTCCTGAGCCTGCCGCACAGAGGAGCAATATCCTGGAGCTGCACTCTACTGTGTTATTTAAGAGCTCATGCATGTCACACTATATGTTACTTGGCAAATAAAATCTAAAAAGAATTACAAATGTGTGAGGGTAAACATACCGCTTCACATACAACCTCCCCAAGTCCCAGAATCAAAGTTTCACCTGACAATGTCTTTTTACAGGGTACCTCTGTTCTTTCTCAAATAGTTGTTGTATTTGGCTAATAAAGTCAGCTATTTGTCAGTAGTGTTGGAAAATCAACTCAAAAAACACCCCCACTGTACAGTAGGTCCGAACACTACATAGTCAGGAAACACTACAGAGAACATGAAAATGACACTAGACAACACACTGAGAGGAAACACAGAAAACACCCCTCTAATGGTTACTATACTCTGATCGAGAAGCTACACCTCTTGGTTCGCAGGAAGTCTGTTTTCATGAAAACCCTTTCAACTTATTGATTATTAGAAAGAAAGACATGTGATAAACTGTGATAGCACAGAAACCCTGCTCAGACCCAGGATGGATGTGAGGAGATGATGGATGTGAGGAGATGATGGATGTGAGGAGATGATGGATGTGAGGAGATGAAGATGGAGAGAGAGCTAAGAGTCCGCCCCGTCATTTAGACATAATTAATAATGCATTATGTTCCTATCTACAGCAGGAAAATACCTCATCCACACACTCTGTGCACGGTGCAGTCTGCTGTTTGAAATCGCAGCAGAAGTGAGCGATCCGCTCCAGGTCGAACAGGACAGTGATTCTGCACTTATCGGCCCCCGTAGCTCAAGTGAAGCACAATCCTTCAGACTGACTCTTTGCAGGTCGCTGCACCTCCTTCCCTGTCCCTCCTGTCTGTTGTTTTCACTGGGACAGTCTTATGACGAGTCAGCAGAACACAACGCAGCTTCCTTCTGATGGTTCCAGCTGAGAAATATAGGTATCTCTACATCACTTTAAGGGAACTGTTTCTGGTTCTGCTATTGACATTTTATTTAACTACAAAGCCTAGTGAAACGCAATTTTGTAGCAAATTCCGATATGGGTTTGGAATGATTCCAAAAAAAAAATGCTGATGTTTAAACCAAAGAATTGGACAGACAGATTGTTATCCTGATGATGGCACTGAAGAAATTGTCGTAGATATTTTAAACTCGTCAATACTGTAAAGATGTACAATGAGAGTAATCAATAATAAACTGGTAAAAGCAAGCAGCGTTGTCTTTCGTTGGTTCTTTATTTGAAGTGCTTCAAAGGTACATGTCTCACAGAGTACAGAGTAGTCTGCAGGAGTGCACACAGAGTATAATGTGTGTGTGTGTTTTATCCAGAACTGTTGCTGTGCAGGAAGTAAAAGAGATAAGACTTTCCTTAGAAAACTGTTATCTTACAATGCTCTCATAGGGAGGGCCGCATCCTCCAGGTACGACCTTGGCGGGATGCTACCGTGTGGTACAACAGGTCGAGTTGACCAAACAGTTTCTAAGCATAATATCATCATTTGGTTTTACCATATAAAGTAATATAAGAAATTGCCTCTACAAAATATCACCAAATTCTCGAGAGGAACATTAATATAAGATAGAAGGTCAAAACATTTCCACCTGAGGCAAAACTGTCAATGTGTTAGTGAGAGGACGTCAGGGTCCACACTGAAATGAGAGGTGAATTAGTCTGGGGGGTGGCCAATTTCTGGTCCTCTAAATTATATTTCAATATTCTACATATCAACTATTTTTGAAGTTCATGATGTGGAGCGTTAGATCCAAAACTTTCCCAGAGGAAGCTGAGGGGACAGATGACCCGGACAGATGAACACGGAATAAAGCCCAGCTTGTTTTATGTTCAAACCGAATTATTAAAGGAACAATAAAAAGTTTTTTAACCAACATGCTCATGCTAAATGGAGTTTAGATACTATGCAAGATTGTAATATGAGCTGTGTGTGTGTGTGTGTGTGTGTGTGTGTGTGTGTGTGTGTTTGCGTGCATCGACTACATAATGCTATTGGCAAGCAATCCCTGCTAAGTAGGAGTTTTTGTGCTTCCTTTTTGTTCGAATATATTAATGTTCCCATTTACTCTGCACCTTGTTAAGGACTCTAAACGGTCCTCAGTATTTGCTCTGTGCTACACACAGAATCTGTGTACACACAGCTGCTCTTCTGTCAGAGCACACAGATCAGCAGATTATCTTCTCTGATCAGAGAATTTCATTTGACTTACAAATACATCCAACATGGCAATACTGTATTTATCTGAGAATACCATTTATTTAAGCAACAGAAAAAAATAAAAACTCCATATTAACTTTAAACATCTGGTGATGTTTGAAGATCTAAAAATAAATAAAATCCCTGCATAATTCTTCCATATAAGCTCAATTTCCTTATCAGACAAAAACAAATCAAACTGAATAGAAAATCACTTTCTTACCAGCACAGATCAAACTGAAGTTTACATCCAATCGATGGTTTCCAGACCTGACAACAAATCTGCTGAAAATCGTCCGTAGCCTTAAAATTGAACACAGAAGTTGTTTTGCTGTATCTGTAAAGAGCATCAACACAACAGACCGGACTGAGGGATTAGAGGAGAGTGCCAGCCTCCCTCTCTCCCCCCTCTGTCTCTCTTTGCAGTACTCCTCCCTGCTGCCACCCCCCACCACATCCACAATGGTACAGTCCACTCCTGTACTGCAGTACGTACGAGGACATGCCATTTGGCCCGCTGTTTGGGGGAGAAGGGGTCGGGTGGGGCTGGGGGTGGAATTAGAGAGACATATGGGAGGCTGGTGGGGGGGGGGGGGGATGGATTAGATGAAAGGCAGCAGGGAGGAAGGATGAGGAGCTGGACCAGGGAAGTGAAAGATGTGTGGAGAGCGGAGATGCTGTTGTGATGGAAAAGTCCTGCAGCTTCACATCAGTGTTACATTTACATCCTTTATCTTTCACCACATTCTTCACATTAGCTTTTCCTCTAAGATACATCCTGACCGGCTGTAATACTGACCGGCTGTAATACATACTGACCGGCTGTAATACATCCTGACCGGCTGTAATACATACTGACCGGCTGTAATACTGACCGGCTGTAATACATACTGACCGGCTGTAATACATACTGACCGGCTATAATACATACTGACCAGCTGTAATACATCCTGACCGGCTGTAATACATCCTGACCGGCTGTAATACTGACCGGCTGTAATACTGACCGGCTGTAATACATCCTGACCGGCTGTAATACATACTGACCAGCTGTAATACTGACCGGCTGTAATACATCCTGACCGGCTGTGATACATCCTGACCGGCTGTAATACATACTGACCGGCTGTAATACATCCTGACCGGCTGTAATACTGACCAGCTGTAATACTGACCGGCTGTAATACATCCTGACCGGCTGTAATACATACTGACCGGCTGTGATACATCCTGACCAGCTGTGATACATCCTGACCGGCTGTAATATATACTGACCAGCTGTAATACATCCTGACCGGCTGTAATACTGACCGGCTGTAATACTGACCGGCTGTAATACATCCTGACCGGCTGTAATACTGACCGGCTGTGATAGATCCTGACCAGCTGTAATACATACTGACCGGCTGTAATACATCCTGACCGGCTGTAATACTGACCGGCTGTAATACATCCTGACCAGCTGTAATACATCCTGACCGGCTGTAATACATACTGACCTGATGTAATACATACTGACCGGCTGTAATTCATACTGACCGGCTGTAATACATACTGACCTGCTGTAATACATCCTGACCAGCTGTAATACATACTGACCGGCTGAAATCCTGACCGGCTGTAATACTGACCGGCTGTAATACATCCTGACCAGCTGTAATACTGACCGGCTGTAATACATCCTGACCGGCTGTAATACATACTGACCTGATGTAATACATACTGACCGGCTGTAATTCATACTGACCGGCTGTAATACTGACCGGCTTTAATACATCCTGACCGGCTGTAATACTGACCGGCTGTAATACATCCTGACCAGCTGTAATACATAATAACCGGCTGTAATACATCCTGACCGGCTGTATTACATACTGACCGGCTGTAATACATACTGACCGGCTGTAATACATACCGACCGGCTGTAATTCATACTGACCGGCTGTAATACATCCTGATCAGCTGTAATACATTAGATACAGTAGATTTTACTAGCAGGTTTTTCTCACTAAGACCTTTTTTTTATTATCACTTCTACTTTTACTAAAGCTGCTTGTCCCTTTGACTCAGCATTAAATATGTGCTCTTTTTTTTTGTGTCTTCTTTGTTTCCTGGATTGTCCAGGTGTTTCGACTGCTTGTGCACAATCTTCACCTGCATTTCAGCAAACAGGGTCAAAGACAATACCAAATTAATTAAACGTCAGCGATGGAAGAAAGTGAGAGATGGTGTTCTATATAATTTAAAGACAATCTATCACTCAGGAACTGATACTCTTACAGTATACTCTGTATTTAACTTGAACTCAGTTTGTAATAGTAAATTCATTGAATTGTAAAACTGAAACATTGATTGAACGACGTCTAAATAATGGAACATTTGCACTCACTGATCGTTATTCAATATCAAACTTTAAGCTCTTATGTAATAGTTTATTCTAGTTGAGGTCCAGTGTGTGTGTGTATGTGTGTGTGTGTGTGTGTGTGTGTGTGTGTGTGTGTGTGTGTGTGTGTGTGTGAGTGTGTGCGTAGCGTGTGTGTGCGTGCGTGTGTGTGTGTGCATATGCGTGTGTGTAAAGCACCAAAGGCACACCATATGGAGCACCTATTTTGTGCTCATTAGTAGTTTAGGCTGGGAGGGGTAACCTGTTCACACACACACACACACACACACACACACACACACACACACACACACACAGATGCTGCCTGATGTCCCTGGTGTTTAATTCGCTCTCTGCCTAGTTATTGGGCCTAACTAAGTCGTTTTGAACTTGAATTGACTGAATATATTTGAAAATGTGGCTTATTAACACGTACGTACTATAATGTGGAACATATGTTTACATGAATATTTAAGAAGTACAATATAAGAGACATGTTTCAGGTGTGGGCCATATTCCATTATGCTTTTTGCATTTGCTGCGGGCCAATTCAAAATGAACCACAGGCCTCAGTTGGGCCTCGCCCACATAAAATCAATCTCAAGGACCGCCTACTTCCATCTACGTAACATTGCAAAAATCAGGCATATCTTGCCTCAAAACGATGCAGAGAAACTAGTCCATGCATTTGTTACTTCAAGGCTGGATTATTGCAACTCTTTATTATCAGGGTGTACCAAGAAGTCAGTCAAGTCGCTTCAGCTGATTCAAAATGCTGCAGCTCGTGTACTAACCAGAGTTAGGAAAAGGGACCACATTACTCCTGTTCTGGCTGCCTTACACTGGCTCCCTATAGAACATAGGATAGAATTTAAAATTCTTCTTCTCACCTACAAAGCCCTTAATGGGCAGGCGCCATCTTACCTTAAATAACTCATTATACCCTACTGTCCGACTAGGGCATTGCGTTCCAAGAATGCAGGGTTGTTGGTTGTTCCTCGAGTCTCTAAAAGTACAATGGGAGCCAGAGCCTTTTCTTATCAAGCTCCACATTTGTGGAATCAGCTTCCAGTTTGTTTTCGGCGGCAGACACCCTATCCGTTTTTAAGAGTACGCTTAAGACCTTCCTTTTTGATAAAGCTTATAGTGATAAAATAAAATAATCTAATAAGAGTGCATTGACGTAGACACGTTGTGCCTTTTCACCTATACATCTTAGTTCTTACTCTTTTTCCTTACTGATGGTATGTAATTTGGTTGTGTGTGTAGACGGTGGAAGCAGGGAGAGGCATATACGTGCCTTGATCCCTGCTGAGTCGACGCACAACTGTTGATTGGTGTCAGTGCCAGAACAACTTTTTAGGAGCAATGCGCTCATGGTATAGATGTGGTGCATACATGTTAGTTCCTACTCTTTTCCCTCACCCTGTCCTAACCCCCAGTTTCCACTGAGTCCGTCTGCGCCGCGCTGCGTTGGGCCACGCTGCGTTGGGCCACGCTGCGTTGGGCCACGCTGCGTTGGGCCACGCTGCGCCGCGCCGCGCTGGTCTAGCGCCATAACCCACCGGACGCGTCCCACAAGCGTTTCAGAAGCGTAGCGTCGTGCGTGCAGGCTCGCAGTTTTGTTATTGATTCGGGTTTAATTTGGGTATTAATTAACTTTAAAACATTAATATGTAGTTGTTACCTTCCACACCACAAACTGCAGCCAGGCCTTGTCCTTTCTGATGTTGTCCTTGTAGTAAGCAGATGTTGGTTACATCATATAAAATTGTGTGTTTTTCCACTTCCATGATGAAAACCTCGTCGTCCATTGTAAGTATCGTAGTGGAGGTGTTGTGATGAAGGAGGGGGGTTTGCTAAATTAGTGTGGGGGATGGGCCTGGCCCGGATGCTCACCTTTCCACTTCCTGCGAGGGGGGGCTGCCTGCCCGACCTTACGTTACGGCTGCGTCGCGGCAAAAATAGGATTCATCCTAATTTTAGAGAAGCGCTGCGCCGAGCCGCTTCTGGGACGCTTCTGGGACGCTTCTGGGACGCTTCTGGGACGCTTCTGGGACGCTTCTGGGACGTGTCTGAGCCGTAACCAGTGCTTGAATTGGGCCGGTACTCACCGGTACGCAGTACCGGCACTTCTGATTTTTACCCATGTGGTACCGGCACTTCTTACTGAGTACCGGCACCTTGCCGGTACTCAGTAAAATGCCGGTACTCAGCCGCCGGCAATATACGTATATATTGTAAACGCAACGCAGCGCAAATGTGGGTCTGACTCTGCCTCACAGAGGGTGACTGGCTGTCTACATGACGTGGCCTGCCGACATTGCCACTTTCATACAGATCATACTAATGCCCTCCATTGGTCTCTGTGTGTCATTCAAGCTCGGGAGGGTGTGTGTTGGTGTATGTGTGGCGCGAGCGAGCGAGAAAGCGCGCGCACCGGTTACGTGTATTGTTGTTAGCATCTGGTGCTAGCTAGCTGCGCTAACGGATATAAGGAGCTTTTTCAACAACAAGGTGGAGGGAGAGTCCTTTGCTGTCAGACTGAGAGGCTGATAACTACAGCTCTGGTGAGGTAAATTACTCTCTGAGTCTTTAGATAGTTAACTTAGTATAAGTTATCTCAGTGGGTCTCAAACGGTTCGGTCACCATTTATGTAAACACATATTTCCATTTGAGGGGGTAGTGATTAGTAAAATATGCATGAATAATACAAACAAAATGTTAACTAGGTGAAAAAAGGTAAGATAAACTTGTTGAGAGCTAAAACTAGTCTTTGCTGTTGCCTCAAAGAGGAGCAGGGGGAGAGGAGGGAGACAGGAGAGGCCGATTCAGGAGCCCAGACACACTCACAACTATAAATGAACCAAAAACAAATAAATAAACAAGTTTCAATTTTTTTTCATATTGGATATTGTATGTTATTGGTTATGGCCATGTACTTATGATTTTATGATTATTTAAATGTATACATTTTTGTTTCATATGGGTGTAGTCTCTTTATTTCCCCCTCAAAATGCACCAGATTGATGCATTTAAGTCCAACATTTAAAAAAAAATCTTACCGGGGAGCATGCCCCCGGACCCCCCTATAGGATTTCAGGCCCGGCTCCACTGTTCCCAAATAGATTTGCAATTTTTTTTAAATAGTAACCCATCTCCATATGTTTCTTTTTGGGTTGTAGATTTAAACTAGAGGGCTATCACTTTGTGCAGCAACGCTATTGACAAATAAATCCAGCAAAATGGCGCAAAAAACTGGTAGTGGCCTCAGGGACGAGGAGTCATTTAACCAGCCAGTAGGAGTCAAGCTTTACTTTCTTTTATATCCATAAAGAAAAAGTAAATCTGTTTACAGTTTTTTCATTATGGATGTTGAGAGGTATCCATATATCTCTTCATTTTGCTCTCAAATTGCACCAGATTGATGAATCTAACTTCAATATTTAAAAAAAAAAATTCCCGGGGGAGCATGCCCCCGGACCCCCCTAGACTAGAGGGTGTCAGGTCCACTCCCCACTTATAAAAAATAGCACTTTACCACTGCACCCCCTCTAATATCAGATGCACCCTGAGTCATTTTGTTTACGTACAGTGAGCCTTTCTAAAATATACAGTAAAGAGACAAACCCACCAGCATTATAGGATATACTATGACTTTGTGCCAAATACTTTTTGCTGATTTAGAGTACTGGCACCTTTTTTATTCCAATTCAAGCACTGGCCGTAACGCGGCGCGTGTGGTGGAATAGCACCCATTGACTAGAGTGGCCGCGAGCCTTACGACCGCCGCGGCGCAGCCGTAACGCGGCGCAGACGGACCCGGTGGAAACTGGGGGTAAGGGAGTGCATGTACGTAGACACGTTGTGCCTCTCCACTGTGTTCCTTACTTCTTACTTGCTACCCCTTTCCCTCAACCGAAGGGAGTCCATGTACGTAGACACGTTAGTTTAGCTGCTATAGGCTTAGACTGTCGGGGGACACCTTACTTCTTCCTTCTGTCTGTCTGTACCGTCTGTACCTGTGTACTCTCATGTTCCGATTAACCCAGCTTCCCCCAAATAAAATGTTGGTGTCTATCTACGCCGGGATCCTGAGTCGTGGCTGATCCTGTTGCTGCGGTCCTGTGTCCTGGATCCTGCATCCAGAGTCCTGGATCCGGAGTCCTGGATCCTGAGTCCTGGATCCAGAGTCCTAGATCCTGTGTCCTGGATCCTCTATCAAAAATCATCCATCTTATAACAAGAAAAAAAATATGTGATTTGAGTTTATACAGACTTGAAACAAGTGTAATAATCTGCCAGTGCAGTGAGATAATTAGACTTATTAAGAATTCTTAAAATAAGAATAATAATTCTTGAAATAAGAATAATTCTTGAAATAAGAATTCTTAAAATAAGAATAAGAATTCTTGAAATAAGAATAATTCTTGAAATAAGAATTCTTAAAATAAGAATAACAATTCTTGAAATAAGAATGCGTGAAATAAGAATTCTTAAAATAAGAATAATAATTCTGGAAATAAGAAATATATGGATGCTAGAAAAGTGGCAAATGTCCTGAATTAAGCAGAAAAACACTTATTCCATGCACAGGTATAAGCCAAATATACTCAAAACAAGTTGTCAAATGTTCTTTTACCATTTGTTTATTTCTGAATTCAAGTAGACAGATCTCAAAACAAGAACCTAGCATGCATTTTACAAAACGTATGAATTAATCATGACGATAATTTTAAACTTAAATTATAACATTGAAAACCACTCAACATTACTTTGTGTTAGATAACCAAAACTGAAGAATTATAACTTAAGAGCTTCAATATTACTGTTTTCTCTTATTGTTGAACAAAAATTATCAAACACTGAATGATAGAAAGTCATGTCTCTTGTGTCCAAAGTATCAATGCAAAAACAGATACTGGTACCAGTATCAATTGTTAACAATAACTAGCCCAACTACCACCAAGCTCACCAACATTGTATATGTCGAAGCGGGCATGAGTTGTGCCCAGCAAATGGGCACGACTCAATATATAGACCTAAAAATGACTCTGGCTTTTTAATTACATTACAAAGAGCAAAGTTGCAATTTTCAGCTGATCATTTGTAAAGTGCAATGATTACATTTGTATTGCTAGTTGCACCTTCAAAACAAAGGTGGGCATCCTGCTGGCTGAATGTGGGCAATGCCCACAGAGAGGTGGTTATGGCAAGTGACCCTTACTTTGAAGGTGCAGCTACCTGCAGTTTGAGGAAAGGAGGGCTGGAAGGAAATGATGGGCTGAATATTGCAACTTTGTTTTTGTACGTGAGTTGTTTTCTGGGATGTTATTCTCTCCCAACCTCGACAGACATTGCGGGTGAGCATTGTAGAAACAGGTTGGGAACCTAACTACCACCAAGATCTACTCCCCAATGAAAGCTTTCCACTCAGCCATGGCTTTTTTGTATGAGGCTGTGGCGTCTCGGTCATGGATAGTGTCCTTCAATATTTCTGTTTGAATAACAGAAAGGATGGTTGCAACACACTTCGGATAAGTGAGATGTATTGTGTAGTAATAGGCCATTAGATATAGCAAACCCTCATGCAGGTCTTGCTTGGCAAATGTAGTGATGGGAGTGGTTCCTATGGCGACAAGGCAGTTGGAGTCATCAACAAGTAAGACGGGGCTGGACAGAGATCTCTTCTGGAGGTAGATGGTGGGATCTTTTGTAGGCTAAAGGAGATAGCAAAACTCTAATAAACATCCATAACATAGAACTACTAAAGCAGACCCTCTACTACCATTATGTATATATTGCATCTATGATTGAAGTTATAATGCTTTGCATGTAGTTTGTGAATCCAAAGACAGCACCATTTTATGTACTAATGAAAATACAAAAACATGTCTTCCAATAAAATAATGAAAACAAATTGCTTAACCTCCTGCTGAAAGCTGGCTTACATGACCAGCAGTAAAACAGCTCTGCACTGATGTGCCGCTTTCTTCCAATGGATGGAACGGTGCCAACAAGCTCCAAATTGCCACAGTGCTTACGCTTAAAGTTAAATTATTTAAACTTTACTATCAATTGCCGCTGAGAGAATGTCCTTTCATGACAAGGCAGCTTAAAAAACAGCAACATATTTTGTTAAATGTTGTCCTAATTGTGAAAAGCGACCCCATTATAGACTTACAAAAAGGATAAAGCATGGAAGTAAATGGCTTTATAGACACAAGTAAAAAAAACATCAAGATTTGAATGTGACACAATTGCTCACCTGAAGAACATGTATCAATGCCTCACTGGCATGTCCCAATTTCTTAGGCGGTGCAGCTGGTGAAGGAAAGAGTGTAGGGAGTGCCTTGAACAAGGCAATCGAGAATTCCACTATGAGAAGAGAGAAGAGAAAACGTGAACAGGTGGATGGAAAGACAGACACTGTATTAACTGTTTTAGCTCACACAATCTGTATTAACATAACTACAGTTTAGACACATGAAACAAAGGATAATGCATATAAAGTCTATAAATATATAACTGACTTAAGGTCAAAGTTATTCAAGTTTAGGAGACATGCACTGTGAGGTTAATTTTGGGTGCATCAGATGACATGCTCCCTGGAGGTAGCCGATGTCTCTTGTTTAGTTGGTTGGTGTTGTGACTTAGTAAGCTACTGCTGCAGAGGTTGCATCAGACGCCATTAATGACGCACAAATTTGAAGTCCGTCCGTCATCCCGCCAATAACTGTTTCAGGAATTGCGATGTCATCTGGGCCAACCCAGTTGGATTTCTCCTAATTCCTTAGTGAAAAGTTGATCTCAGCAAGTTTGTGAATAGGTTTTAAAATACAACTTTTAGCTAGGAACTTAAAGTGTGATAGAGGGATCCTACTTATGGTAAGATAACAAAATAGTGTGAAAATGCCCCCAGAGCATTATCATTTTAGATTTATTTGGTCAGCCTTGCATCAATGACACACTCCTATTCACAGTCATATCTTCACCAACACACTGTAGACACTAAGAGGTGACTTACCACCATCCAGGGTCATAGGTGGTTTCATCGCTTTCTTCGAAACTCCGTAAAACTGCACTTTAGCAACAAAGTCGTCCCATCTCTTCTTTACTTCTGCTATGTATTTGTGGTTGTTTTTATCCAGGAGGCGACGCAGCTCAGACATCACCTACAGAGTGAATAAGTATTAAAATCTGGAACTTTTGTTGAAAAGTAAAAATGGGAAGTCGTTTACTAACATTCTGAAGATCCTTGAAGCATGGATAGGCATCCAGGACCTTTGTGTGCCTGTCCTCCACTTTCAGGACATCACTGTCAATTAACAGTCTTCTTGCTTCAAACTCGAGATCAAGGAGTTGAGAGACAGCCTCTTTGTTTTGTTTTTTATTCTTGTACATCTCATGCAGAGTCTTAAAATGCCTGGCCTGTGCTTGCAGACTATCCTTGTCCACTAAAATGAAAAATGAAAATGATTATGTGCACATAAGACTGTCAAAAATGGTCTCCCTTTAGAAGCAGCCCTCTTATGGCTGGGTGATGTCTGTAAAAATATTCAGACAACACACAAGTAGAAAAGTTTGGAAGACTCAGGACTTACCCTCTTCTTCCTCCCCGGGCTCTGGGTGCTCTGCTGGGTAAAGTGTACCGTGGAGGGCCTTTACCAGCTGCTTTTTGGCTCCCTGGTGTGAGTTGGGAGAACGGATGACCATACTGGATCGCTGGTCCGCGGTGTAATTGGGCAGCCGGCGGCCCGAGCGGGCTACTGTGGAAGCTAATGAAGATATTTTAGATATTTATTTGTCCTTTCAAAAATGCATTTTGTGCCTTACCACAATTGTCAAACAATAAATCAGAAAACGACAATGACATGCTCACATAACTATATATAGCTGCCTTTAAGGTTAAAATGTTCTCTACAAAATGAATGACAGAAAATGACCATAATATCTCTGTCCATTACAAACAACTTTTATGTTGCACATGATGTTATGCATTCAGCAATGTGTGGATATGCCTTTCGAGTAGAGAACCATATAAATGGAAATTAAGTTGCAATTCTACTTACATGTACTTTCATTTTCATCAGAACTGGTCTGATCCAAAATAATTGTTGATCCACCTGCGTCACTTGAGTCAGCATCATAATCTTTTCCTGAGTCACTTGCTGACAAGTCAAGGCAACGCCTCTTCTTTGGACAACCCCTCTCTTGTGCAGGCCCTTGCCTCTTTTGCGGAGACTTTACGTTCAGAAGCCTCTTTTTAAGTTTATTGTGAATGGTTGTCTGTGGGAAATAACAAAGTAACTTTATAAGAATTACTTAATCATTTTGATGAAGCCTTGACTTTTTTTTCAAAATGTTAAGAGATGACAGTGAATTCAAATAATTATTAAGTACTTCACAATCAACAAAGTGCAAGAAATAAAAAGCCACACATTTTAATGACTTACATGTTTCACAGCTTCATCTTTGTCTTGTAACATGGGATAATACTCCACTACTTTCTTAGCCATGGCTGTGAGTTCAGGTTTGGAAGGGTACTGAAGCTCTTCTCCTTGTGGACTTGCTCTCAGGATGGAAATCATGCTGGTGAGTGTGTTCCTCACTAGCCTGCAACTCAACTCCTTGGACATTACACATTCCCCCTCTCTGCCTGTGCGGGCCATCTCAAAGTAATGTCTACGAGCTT
The DNA here is from genome assembly GCF_949606895.1 of Notothenia rossii. NCBI lineage: Eukaryota > Metazoa > Chordata > Actinopteri > Perciformes > Nototheniidae > Notothenia > Notothenia rossii. The sequence goes on from NC_136903.1 coordinate 41,683,350, forward strand.
GTTCCAACTCACTGTCCGTGTAGATCACATACTCTGGTGGACTAGATAGCTGTAGGGTCATCTTTGGGCGTTTTTTCTCCAAAGGAGTGGATGTTGAGGGGAGACTATGTTTTCTACAAGGTGGAGTTCCTGTTTCAGAAGGGCCATCTTTATCTTTTAAGATAGGATTCTCGTCCTACAACAGCAGATAATGTCAAACAGTCAAAGTCAAACAATGGCGACAATCTGAAATAACATGTCTTGTGCAACTTTTCTTTTAGACCAAAGTAGGTAACCATTTACCTCTGGGTTGATCAAAGACCACACTCTTTTTCTCCTAAGAAAGTGTTCTGGCCCAGGAAAAAGGTCTCTCAAATCATCACGAGTGAGGGAGTGCATCAACACCTCATCGATGTTAGCAGCTATGAGGACAGCAGCATCATTACCAACATTTTACAATCCCAAATAATTATTTATCGTTTTGATTCAAACACAAATGACATACCCTTAAAAATGTTACTTTATCCATTGTCCCATCTATAACCTGGTAGGAAGAAAAAATATTAATTAATTATCATAATTTGATTTCAAACAGCTTTACAAACATGTGATTGAATATTACAGTGAATACAATCATTCCTTGTGGTTTAAGCTCTTAAATGCTTTTCATTTTATGTTTTTATCTGCTACAGAGGCTGAAAAATAATGGTTTTAGTCAGTGTGCGAAATACCCGTCAATATTCGGGGGGTCCCATCTCCCGATTGTTGCGCAACACTGACATAGGAGGTTGCATTGGCTAAAGTTGTTTGGATGCACGTTGTTTTATATTACAGGGTTTCTCAACGGGGGCGTCAGCGCCCCGTGGGGGGCGTTCGTACAACCTAGGGGGGCGCTGGGAACGAACACGGGGTGTCACAACTTCGCTTGTGCAGTGGTCATTATCTTGAACTTTTTAAACTTTCATGGTTTTCAAATATTTTCGGTGCAAAAATAGGATAACTGAAATAAAAAGCCTATCTTCATATGGGTTTCTTACCCTTCTATCGTCTCATCTACTTTCTACTTTATGCTCAGTACCGTCATGATCGCTATAGTAACGCCGATAAACAAATCCACCTCATCGCAGTAGAGTGGTCCTTTCCGAAACTATTTCGCCCTCCCCTGACTTCCACTGGTTGGTTTGCGGGACATGCAAAGCAAGCGGTGGATGGGGCATTACACTAAGCAACATGAATCTCATCCAGATTACATAGTAAGGCAACATAAGACGTGAATAAAGCCAACTCCGCTTAGCATGCTAATTGTGTGGTCTCTTACAGGGTTTGCACTCAATTGATCCTAAAAAGTCTGCCGGGCCTGACGGCCACGACCCATTCTTTTTAAAAATTGCAGCTCAGATTATAGCACAACCAGTAACTGATATTTTTAATCTCTCCCTGTCCACTCACACACTGCCAGCTCTGTGGAAGCAAGCTCTGGTATCGCCCCTCTTGAAAGCTGGTGATCCCACTGAGTTAAATAATTATCGTCCTATCTCAAATCTTTCTGTGTTATCAAAGATTCTTGAGTCCCTAGTTTCTACTCAGCTAAAACTTTTTTTAAATTCACACAACATCCTTAACCCTATGCAATCTGGATTCAGATCAAAGCACAGTACTGTGACTGCCAGTCTGAAAGTCTTAGATGATATCAAGGCTGCTTTGGATAACAAATCTGTTTGTGTTGCATTGTTTATTGACCTAGCCAAAGCATTTGATACTGTAGATCACCACATTATGTCTAATGTTATGTTGGTGTCTCGTTTCGGTCATAATGCCATTTGTTGGTTTCAGAGTTATCTAACCGACCGTACTCAATGCGTCAGGTTGGGTAGCACTGTCTCTGATCCTGTCACCTTGGAGAAGGGCGTTCCACAGGGCTCTATTTTGGGGCCTTTGCTCTTTTTATTATATGTAAACAATATTTGTAATCAGATTCAATTTTCTACCTATCATATGTATGCTGATGACACTATTGTATATTCATGTGCTCCTTCTCTGGACATGGCCGTTTCCAATTTAAAATCTGATTTTATCACGCTGCAGCATGCACTTCTTGATTCCAAACTGCTTTTGAACAGTAAGAAAACCAAAGCAATGCTTTTTGGTCCCAAGTCAGCGTCCTCTTGCCTCTCCATTGACACCCTTGATGGCGTCTCTGTGGAGTTTGTTGATATCTACAACTATCTTGGCTTTTGGTTGGACAGTAATCTGAACTTCAAACACCATATCGAAGTTCTAACAAAGAAATTGAAATTCAGTCTTGGCTTCCTTTACAGACTTAAATGTTGTTTTTCAACTTCATCCCGTAAAAGGTTGGTCTCTGGCTTATTCCTGTCCCAGCTGGACTACGGTGACACCATTTATAGATTTGCCTGTCCCACTGTCTTGGCCAAACTTGACCCACTCTACCATGCTGCACTGCGTTATATATCAAATGCACCCTATAGGACTCATCATTGCACACTGTATAGCCTAACTGGATGGTCCTCACTCACTATGCGTAGGATGCAGCATTGGTTTTTATTAATGTATAAAGCCATTTTAGGAAATCTTCCACTCTACATATGTGCCAGATTTGCTCCAGTTTGTGACTTTTACAACCTCAGATCCAGTGCCTTGATACGGTTCCAGGTTCCTGCTGTGCGGACTGAGGATGGAAAAAGGAGTCTCTTTTATTATGGTCCTTGGTCTTGGAATGACCTTCAATCACGCCTCAAACTGACGGCACTTGTTTCTACAGCCTGTTTTAAATTGAAGTTGTCAGAAGTCCTTACCACCAGCTGCTCGTGCAGTAATAAGTAGTGCCTTTCTTACTGTCCTAATGTGCACAATGTAGTAACTGCTTTTTTTCGTCTTTTGTTTTCTTAGTTATGTTCTCTGTATTTTATATGTTTGTGTTATGTGTTATGTGTAACGTTGCTGCCTTCTTGGCCAGTTCAGCATTGTAAATGAGATTTTATCTCAATGCTTTTTATCTGGTTAAATAAAGGTTAAATAAAAAAATAAAAAATTGTAAACAATAGAACGTGCGCATTACATGTAGACCACTGCAATGTCGCTCATTACGTCTGCTAACCGATAAACACTTACTTTCATAAGGTACACACACCAACCGGCACATACGCATTTAACACTGATGTTACAGGCGCTTAACTTGTATAGTAACAAACTACTTTAATTACTATTTGGCCGCGAACTTAAACGTGCTACTCTCCAACTCAGAACGAAGGGACCCCATATTTCGCACACTGGTTTTAGTCAATACTGACAAAACAGCTATCTGTCCCTTGCTGTATCTCAATTTGCATACTTCTGTACTTACATTTACTGTTTTGAGTGTATAAATGTGTTCCAATCTGAAGCATGAAATATTTGTGTGCACTATAGGCCTACCGGTAGTACCCGCATGGTTCATTATAACGGTCAAATAGTTCAGTGTAAAACACTGAACACTTTCCACTCTTAGTTACCATTTTGACTGCGTAATGGAAGTTGTGGGACCGGTGAACACATCACGATACAAATAAAAGTTATACATGTCGTTTTTAATTCATTATTTAATAAACGTACCACTATGCCGGTGTAAAAAAGAAGCAACTGACAATTTTAGTGGATTAATTCAGCAGTCTATAATGATTTGCTAACCCGAACGACAACGTTAGCATCGCCGCTAGCTAGCTAGCTAACAGCGCTAGCTAACAGCGCTAGCTCACTAGTAGCGCTAGCTAGCTAGCTAACAGAAATAATATTTATTGCATTTTTAACCCAGCAATATTGGTACCGTGACAAATTAATGCGCTTTTATTATAATATGAATACACACCTTCTCTTCAAATGTGTGACCTTCTTCTCTTCTCTTCTCTTCTTCTGTGACCTCTTCTTTCTAACCTCGTGAACGTGCTACCTGACAATGATACAGTAGTGGGTTGAACTCCTCCTTCGACAAATAATAATCTGAGTAAATAGGGATGATAAAATTAAGCATTTGAGGGGAAAAAGGTGACGATAGTGTTTGTAATTGCTAATACATATGCTTTTTGTATTTTTCATATCGCAGCACATACTAAAAAGGATATATCAGAGACCTCCCCCCCCCATTGTTAATATGGTTTGACCCAACCAACGTGCCAAAGCCCGCCAAAAAGTAGAACTAGGAGATATTACAGTACTGGCGCAGGCTGTGGTTCAAGTTTGCCTTTAGCAGATGATTTGTCTGTCACATCAATCTGTCAGCTTCCATCTCCTCCTCAGTTCAGAAGATTTTGAGGAACATGGCGTATTGGCGGTGTGTGATTTGCTTTGTTTTTTTTGCGTTAACATTGAAGTCTCTGCTGAGCCATATTAACAAGGCACATGGCCGCAGTCCAGATTTCCGTGTTGTATGTGGAATTAATGGATGTACCGAAGAATACAGAGTTTTCAACTCTTTCTACTACCACATCAGACGTAGACATGCTCTGTATTTTGAAAATGGAAGCCCGCCTTCTGGGTTGAGGACAACTGCATCCGAACCATCTAGAGTTGGACTTGAACATTTTGATATGCCCATTTTTTCTGGCTGTGCCACTGCAACACGAGGGATGCAAAGGACCAACAGTCAAGTCAGCACATGTGTCCCTTCACAGCAGGAGCAACAGCTTGAGGAATTCCCGATTCAACCTCCTGATCAGGTAAGATGCAGTGTTGAGCAAGCTACTTTGAAAATGTAGTGAGCTAAGCTACCAGTTACTCTACCATTATGGAGCTTCACTACACAGAAGCTACCAACCAGTCAAATGTAGCAAGCTAAGTTACACAAACACCGCAAAAGTAGCTCACTACATGTGAAGCTACTTTAATGGTGCCTTGACGTGCTATGGGATCTCTGCTGTGTTAAGCCATATAAAAAATAGCTTCAGTGATCGTTACCACACTACTTGATCAATAAAAGAGTTAAGCTACTGAAAAGTTACTTGATTCAGGAAATAGTGACGCTACCGCCAAGCTACTGAGAATTGTAGTTACCTAGTTACTAGTAGCGAAGGGGGGTCTTATATGGGTTTCTTTATTTTTACTCTGGAAATCTTTTAATCTGGACATTGCTATATAAATACTAATTATTATTATTACTACACTAGTTGGCTACTTATCTCTACTTTATTCTGTCCAATGAAAACTTAAGCAGTAAAACAATGATTGATTGATGATTGAGCTTCCTCTTGCCTCTCAAAAATAGAGGAGGAGCAACCTCCTCTGCCTCTATGGACCAGCCGCCACTGGTTGAAATAGCAATTTTCACTAGCCAGAACACAGGACCTTCTTCCTGTAATTATTTTCACAGACACTATTTAAATAAGACATATTGGACAGGGGCTGCTGGTTTAAAAGCCATATCTTACATGATAATATTACTCAAACATACAACACTTGAGTTAACTAGTCTTTCTTCTAATTGTGTAATATTACTATGAATATGTCTCCAGGAAGAAGCTGATACATCTGGCGGAAATCTTTCCAGACGTGCAGTTGCATTTGCCATCAATGTCCGTGAAAAATGCCACCTGTCCCAGGTATTGCATCTATTAGTTGCTTTGTACAAAAGTGTCTGCTAAGTGACATAATGAATGTAAGTGTGCCTGTAGTCAAAGGGGTTGAAGATTGGTGATAATCTTTGTATGTCATTTTCAACCTTGTTTTCAGACATGGGGGCACTTTATTTATGTTAGTTAGCTATGGACACTCGGACTGTAAATGCATACTCTGATGTATTTAATTTTTTTATTTTCTCTTTCAGAGGAGTGTCAACGATATTGTCTCTGGGGTCCAACAGTATCAAGCGGCTCTTCTGGATACCTTGAGAGACAAAATGAAAAGGGTCTTCGAGAGTCATTCAGGGAGTACGGCGCAGCTCCAAGAGGAAGCATTGGCAACATTTGATCATTTTCAGGATCCTTTCACCCTAATGGCCACCACAAACATGCAGGATAGCACCATTCAGAATCTTTTTAACCCAGTGAAACCAGAGGAAATAGTTGTGTCTCAAAAAGTTTGTAGAGTTAAAAAGGGAGAATCAAGAGTTCTTGTAATCAAAAACAAAAGTTTTTACTATATACCCCTAATTAATAGTCTACAACAGTTGTTGTCCAACTCCAGAATCTTTGATATGATCAACACTGCACCACAAAGCTGCAACAAAGATGGGTTTTTGTATGACATTGTTGATGGGAGTCTTTTTAAATCTCACCCTCTGTTTTCAATAAAACCTACTGCTTTGCAGCTGATCTTGTACACTGATGAAATAGAGATATGCAACCCCTTGGGGTCACATGCTTCTGTAAACAAATTACTGATGGTTTATTATACTCTAGGAAACATAGACCCCAAGTTTAGATCGAAGCTTGCAGCAATTAGACTCCTTGCTATAGCAAAAGCGAATGATATTGACCAGTGTGGTGTTGATGTTGTTTTAGAAATAATTGATAAAGACTTAAAATTGCTGTACAATGGTGTCAAAATACAAACACAGAATGGTGAAATGGATTTATTTGGTGCTTTAATTTCACTATGTGGTGACACACTTGCGCAACATGAGCTCGCTGGCTTTAAGGAAGGAGTTGGTTTTGCATATAGCAAGTGCAGGCACTGTGAATGTACCTTTGAGGACATGCAAATCAATTTTAACGAACAAAGTTTCACTAAAAGGACAGTGGAAAAGCACATTAGACAGTGCATTGAAATAGAAAGGGCAAGCACAGAGTTCTTGAAATCTGCCCTTAAAACCACCTACGGAATAAACAGAAAAAGCAAGCTGGTTGAATTTCCAGCCTTTGACCTCATTCAGCAAACTCCACAGGACATAATGCACATAATTCTTGAGGGTTTGCACCCATGGAAATTAAGTGTGTGTTAAAATACCTTATTCTGTCAGGACAAATGGAGTTGGACATTTTCAATTCAGCCATGCAGAGTTTTCCTTTTTCATCTATTGATGTACGAGACAAGCCCTGTCCTGTCAGTGTCAATACCTTGTCATCTAATGATAACAAACTTAAACAGTCTTCTGGGCAAATGCTGATATTGTTAAAGATCATGCCTTTTCTGTTGAACAATATGAAGGGAAATATTTACGTTAAGTTTATTTTGGAATTAATTGAGATAGTTCAAATAGTTTTTGCGCCTGTCATATCTCTGCAAACTGTATTAAGACTTAAACAAATGATTGAGCAGCATCTAAAACAGTTTAAGCAACTTTTTCCTGACAAAAATGTAACGCCTAAGCAACATTACATGTTGCATCTCCCTACCCAAATTCTTTCTCTGGGTCCTTTGACAAGGCATATGTGCATGAGATTTGAGTCAAAGCACTGTTTTTTTAAACAGTGGTCATCTAAATTGAACTTCAAAAATGTATGTAAATCGTTGGTGAACCATAACCAGCTTCTTGAATGCTGTCAAAATGAAATGGGCATTGAGCATCCAATATTTTTACATGAGAAAGAATTGGGCCCCGTCTCAGAAGTGACAAATAAAGAGTACATCACAGCAAAGATTAGAGATTTCTTGGGGATTGATGGCATACAACATGCAGTCTCAGTCAAGTGGCTTATTCTTAATGGTAACAAGTACATCAGCGGAAAGTCTCTGATAATAACTAATGCAAATGATACAGTACCTATCTTTGGACTTATAAAAAACATTTATGTCGTAGATTCTTCATTGTATTGCTTTGAACATCAGCTTTATGAAACTGTGTGTTTTAACAAAGATTTATTAGCATATGAAGTCACTGTACCCAATCTTGCCCAAGCAACAGAGTTGATAGATGCAGAAAAGCTTGTTGATTATACATCCTATTATTCGATGAGTTTTGAAAACAGTGTGTATATTTTGATCAAATATAACCTTAGGGATGTCATTGCACTTAAAACCTAAATATGATGATCATTGAATGAGCATTGGAAGGTTATACCTGTGTATGCAACATGATAATTTGAGTGAAATCTAGCTTATTGAGAGAACACAGGAAAATGTGTAGGAAGTGTTTTTTTAAATGTCTTTTTTACTATTTTATTTTATTACCTTTTTTTGTCTAATCCAACAAAGAATTCTGCCAAATACAGATTTATTTGTGTTGTTGTATTGACTGTTTGTTTATTTACAAACATGTGTTGGGAGAAAAACATTATAAAGTAATGCACTGAGCTAACATTATTTTTCCTGCAAAATAGTATAGTCAGGGAATTTTGATTTTGGAAAGTATGATTATTATTATTATTTCTACTTTTGTTCTCCTTGAAATGAAAGTTCATTGAATGAGCATTGTAAGGATGTGTATATGAAGAGCTGATACAGTTGATAGGGATTACAATTAGATTATCTCAATGTGATTGACAATGCAATATAGGGTTGAAATGTGATAGAACCATGATAAAATGTCTTAAATAAAAGTTTCAGTCTGACAGTGTGGTACTATGTTTTTTTCTGAGACACATTTTTGTAGCAATGTTATTTGCTAAGCAGAATCATTTACTATGAAATAATTACTAAATTGAGCTATTGTGATACATTGAATTTCGATATATTGCCCCATTCCAAGTTGATATTTTTGATTTGTTATTGCTTTGGGAATTAATGTTGTGATTTAACATCTGATATAAATATGAATCTGACTTAAATGGATCCCATGTGATTCTTAAAATAAGTTGTAACATGTCTTGAAACAAGTTCTTACAGCTAAAAAAAAAAACAAATTGATATGAGGCAGTGACCCAAACCTGTGTCTGACAGTAATTTATCTTAATTTGTTTGTAAAATACCTTATTTCAAGATTTGCTGACCAAATAAGAATTCAGAAGTCTAATGTTCTTAAAAGAAGCTTCATCATCTTACACAAGCAGCTCTTGCATAGTACATTATTCTCAAAACAAGTCCAGTAAGAATTTATGGCTAGATATAAGATGTCAACTCTTGGCAAGATCAGTAATTTTTGCAGTGCTGAGTCCTGGATTTGAGTCCTGGACTTCGAGTCGTGGCTGAACCTGTCTCTGCGGTCCTGCCTGACTCTAATCATACTACTTCCCTGATGGCTCCCACAGGATTGTTGACATCCTCGTGGATTCATCTTCTTATTATAGATATAGACACGTGCATTTCCAAACATTTGTTCTACCTACGCTGTAAAATGTATTATCTCTTGATTTACACACGGCATCTGTTGCACGTCTGTCCGTCCTGGGAGAGGGATCCCTCCTCTGTTGCTCTCCCTGAGGTTTCTCCCATGTTCCCCTTTAAACTGTGGGTTTTCTCTGGAAGTTTTTCCTTGTACGATGTGAGGGTCTAAGGACAGAGGGTGTCGTATTGTCATACTGATATTCTGTACAAACTGTGAAGTCCACTGAGACAAATGTAACATTTCTGATATTGGGCTATATAAATAAACATTGATTGATTGATTGATTGATCAGGCCGTAGTTTGGACACCTGTTCTACTCTCAGCCAACTGCCACACAGCCTATAGCCAACTACTGTACGGCATACTTGCCAAACCTCCCGATTTTCGCGGGAGACTCCCGATTTCATTGCCCATTTCGTTTCCTCCCAGGAACATTTTGAAATAAGCAATAATCTTGTGGGCTGGATTCTTGAATTTCTAACCAATAGGACACAAAGAGTGATGGTGAATGGGACCTTATCTGATCAAGTCAGCTCCCCCACTGGCTCCCCACAAGGATGTGTCCTTTCACCACTATTATTTATACACTAATATGTGTCAAAGTAGGTGGGAAAATAGGACTATTTTAAAGTATGCAGATTACTCTGTAATTGTTAGTAGGCTCCAGGACAATGAGACCAGCCACGGCCATGTAATTGACGACTTTGTCAGGTGGTGTGAGGAGTCCTATCTACAACTGAACATAAGCAAAACGAAGGACATGATCATTGATTTTAGAAGACATCCCCACATACATGAAGTCTTAACAATCCAGAATCAGAAAGCAGAATTTGTGCAATCACAAAAATATCTCTGGACAATTATTGACTCAAAATTGAGCTCTGATCCAAACTGTGAAGCTGTGTGCAAAAGGGGGCACCAGCTTTTTGTACTTCAGTTTGTACTGTCTTCGGAAATGGTCCTATTTTAACATTGACAAAAACATGATGATTATGTTTCATCGTGCTTTTATCAAGTCAATTCTGTCTTTTTCACAAATGTCATTGTTTGGTAACCTGACTTTAAAGAGCAGAAACTCTCTGAGTCAGATCATAAAGTGGTCCAGCAGACTGATTGGTGAGCCACAGCTAAACCTGGAGACCCTGTACCTCAGGCAGTTACAGCGGTTATCCAGCTCCATATTAGACGATGACTCCCACCCTCTGCACTCAGAATTCAAGGTTCTTCCTTCGGGCCGAAGGTTACTTGTCCCAAGGAGTAGAACGGAGCGGTATAAAAACAGTTTTATCCCAGCAGCTATTGCACAAATTAACACATCACAGGAGCGTCACACAGATGCCTATTTTTATTTAGTTATTTAATTGTGAATTTTGAATGTCCATGTTTGTACTAGTGTTTTCCTTCTTAAAATGTTTTTTAAATATTTTTGAGATTTGGTTGAGCAGGGTATACTTGTACTTTTACTTGTCCTTTATTAGAGATGTGTCTGTTGTTTGTTTTTGTTTTTAGTGTCAGGGTGGAACCCTTGTCTTTTTCTCTGCAAACAGAATCTACCTACGGGTACAAATAAATAACCTGAACCTGAACCTGGGTCATATTTCTCCTGCATTTCTCCCGATTTCTGACAAAATCAGATTTACTCATGACTGTTTCCACTGTTTCCTTTTCACGTGAACGCGCTCTGAGCCGGAAAGAGAAACCCTGGGTTTATTTACAGAGTTGATAACCAGCGTCATAGGCATACTTGCCCTCTCCCGGTTTCCTCCCGGGGTCATATTTCTCCTGATTTCTGACAAAATCAGATTTACTCACGACTGTTCCCCCTCAGCATGGTGAGGAAGATAGTCACAGAAAAAAGAACAAGAATGGACAGTGTGTGATACATTTGATGGAAACCTTGCTCAGGACGGCTTCAATGGCTTGTTAGATTACATTGTATCAGACGCTTTAACCTAAAGGGACTTACATACACTCAATACTGTGGACAATCTCTAAAGAACAATTTGGGGTTAGGTGCCCAGGGAAACATTAACATGTTGACTGCATTGGGTGTCAAGGTGGGATTAAACTGGTGCTCGCCCTGATCTGATTCCACAACCCCCCCCCCCCCCCCCCCCCAATTGATCGACAGAGAAGAATGTTGGTGACCTGAAAATCGTCAGTCCAAGAATCTCCAGTATGAACCTTGGGTCTGGAGTAGAAAACCTAGCATGGTGACGGAGTATCTCTCCTCATCTGGTCACAGACCCCCCCCTCAAATATACAGTTTGTATATGGTTTGCACCAACCGGCCTTAATCCCTTCATTCCCATCAAAGCCACACCAGTAGATTTGATCTAGATCGGGAGTAGAAAGTAATATATGTCCTCAAACACCCACACACACACCACACAGACAAACACACACACACACACACACACACACACACACACACACACACACACACACACACACACACACACACACACACACACACACACACACACACACACACACACACACACACACATAAGTGCAGTACAAAACTGATGACGGAGGATTACATGGGGCGTAATCAGTCGGCCTGAGAACAGGCAGACATACTGTACTTCTTAATATCCTGACTTCTGAGTTATAAAGAGTCTACAGTCATCAACAGCGTATCGCAGGCTAACAAGGATTTGGCGTGTTATCAGACAGTGTCAACACTTTAGGATTGAATTATCCCTCTCTTCATTTGTCATGTTGTTCTCATCAGAACACACTGCAGTTGGACAGCCTGTATGCTGCTCACACACACCACATCTGAAAGTATATCTAACCTTGGTACTTCACTTCATTTCTTAATGGATCTTAAACTGCTGATTCATTCTCCTGACAGTGGCTCTTTCAGTTGCTCTTAAATTACTTTGACCAATCAGTTTAATTCTCCCTGCCTGAAACAGAGCAGCTCTGTTCACTTCTCTTTGGGGGCTGAGAGACTCAGTTTGGAACTGTTCTGGTCCAAGATGGCAGGACACGATGTGCATGCTTTAGTACTGTCTCATCTACCAATTCACTATTCTTTTATTTTATATGGAATGTTGGATATTTAACTTTTCCCCAAAAAAGGACAAATAACAAAATAAATAGCGGTAAAATGAAAGAACAAATAAATCAAATGTACTCAAGCACTGTAAATGACTGACAACTATGGGCTCAGAACAGTCATAATACACACATGCACACAGAAGGATTCACACTTGTATTTAATGATCCGCAAAAGGAGTCACACCTGTATTTATGGATCCACAATTGTGTTTTTCAATGCACCCACAAATGTGTTCCGTTTCATATACATGTAATTAAATTCAAAATACAGAAAACAAATTTGTTTCCCGTTTAAAACCTCTGAACCTGCAAACACAAACCGCTTTCTGTGCATGGATCGCTGTGCATTCGTGTGTGGGTTTTTTGAGACTCCCCTGACGGTCAGCCGATTCGTACTTGTAATTTTTTCTATCTATAGCCAATCAGATGTCTCCTCAATTCTAAACCAATCACATGAGTGCGTCCCCACGAGGGTATGATGTCGTGCGTTCATGACGTAGCGCTTCATATAGAGAGGCGAAGTCCCTCCCTTTCCGGGGGAGCTCCATGGGACCTTATTTCGGAAAAATTATGTATTGAAGTCAATGGGGAGAGAATGATTATCTTTCGATTCCGTTTGAATTGTGCCACAAATCACATATATGATGTTTGTCAATTTAAAAGACGATATTGCAAGTCAAAAAAGGAAACCGTGTTAAGATCACTGTACGGATTGCGGAAAAGGTAGGACCCACAAAAAAGGTAAAGGTCTATAAACAAAAGCGAGCTTTATTACAAAAAAACATGACATGAAGCAAAACGAAAGCAAACAAGAAAAAACAAGAAAAAACATACCGAAGGACTGACCTTGACTGACATGGAGGGAGACAGGAAAAACAAACAATGAACCGACGGGGAACACAGGAAGAGACAAGACTAAATACAGGGAGGGGTAATCACGAGACGAGAAACGGCCAGGCAGGGGAGGCAGAAACACAAGGGCAACAGATGAACACAATTAGACACACCAAGGAAACTAACAGGGAGGAAAACACAGGGAGAAGGACCAGACAAGAATGGAGGAAAACATGAAACAGGGAGAAAAGAACAGCAAAACAAAACCCATTACCAGACACATAACACTAAAACCGTGACATGACACCAAAATCGTGACAGAACCCCCCCTCAAGGGACAGATTCCAGACGTCCATAATATAGTCCAACATTTCCAAAAGGGTGGTTGGATGGGGTCTGGAGGACGGGTTTGGGCTGACAGCCCGGAGGCACGGCAGAGGACCAGGAAGGGGTCTCGGGCGGACGGCCCAGGGGCAAGGCAGAGTTCATTGTGGGGGTCTCGGGCGGACGGCCCGGGGGCAAGGCAAAGTTCGAAAAGGGGTGAAGGCCACAGCGGGCGAACTCAGGGGGCCGGGCATGAGGGTGAAGGCAGCGGCTGGAAAGTCAGGGGGCCGGGCTCGGGGGCGAAGACCACGGCTGGAGAACTCAGGAGGCCGGGCTCCAGAGCGAAGGCCGCTGGGGAACTCAGTAGGCCGGGCACAAGGTCGGGCAAGAAGGCGGCGACGGGATAGCTCCGGAGGACAACGTACACCGCAATGGGACCCCTCCAGTGTCAGCTGGATCGCCGGAGCACTGGGATCGACCCTAGATAACAAACTTTCCTTCACTGCAAACATAGCTGCTACAACCCGCTGCTTCAGATACACTCTTTACAACATCAGGAGGATACGTCCCCAGCTGACCCAGAAAGCGAGGCAGGTTCTGGTCCAGGCTCTCGTCATCTCACGCCATCAGACTACTGCAACTCCCTCTTGGCTGGTCTACCTGCATGTGCCATCCGACCTCTGCAGCTCATCCACAATGCAGCTGCTCGTCTGGTCTTCAACCTTCCTAAATTCTCCCACACCACGCTGCTCCTCTGCTCCCTTCACTGGCTTCCGGTAACTGCTAAAATCCACTTCAAGACAATTGTACTTGCATACCATGCTGTGAATGGATCTGGCCCTTCCTACATCCAGGACATGGTTAAACTGTACACCCCAGCACGTACACTCCGCTCTGCATCAGCCAAACAGCTTGCTGTACCCGCACTGCGAGGGGGACCCAAGTTCCCATCAGCAAAAACACGTGGGTTTGCTATCCTGGCTCCAAAATGGTGGAATGAGCTCCCCATTGTAATCAGGACAGCAGAAGGCTTACACATCTTCCAGCGCAGACTGAAAACTCATCTCTTTCGACTCCACTTCGAGTGATAGAATTACTAACAAAGCACTTATATACTAATAAAGGGCTGGCTTATCTAAAGCCAGTTGAGTAGCACTTGAAATGTTTTAGCTCTATGAAACCTGATGCACTTATTGTAAGTCGCTTTGGATAAAAGCGTCAGCTAAATGCAATGTAATGTAATGTAACTCTGGACTGAATATGGGCTGGTGTCAGTGGGACCCCGGACGGAGCAAGAGCTGGTGTCGACGGGACCTCCAACATGACAGGACATGGTGTTGGCAGCTGTAACGACGAAACGCCGCTACTAGAGCTCCGTGGACATGTTGATATAATCACTGTACTTGTACTGTATAGGGTATATTGACACAGTATTGGCACACAATTTAAACAACACACTTTATTAATGGATAGATATGTTTATTGACAATTGATTGAATTGCATTGTTGTGTGGGTGAGTGGCGTGCGGCGCGGACGCCGGGCCGTTCCTGCTCGCCGTTCGCCTGAGTAAAGAAATGGATACGGGTTAAAAGGCACGTATTCATACATTGCGGGTAGCGAGGGACTGTTCACGAAGTAAACGTGAGAAGTAGTAATGGATTGTGTGATGAGTAAACTTACCTCTGTCTGTTTTCTCTCCCAGGGTGTTCGGGAAAAAGAGTTCCTCCGGGCCCGCACACCTCTAAATATAGTTCCGGGAGGGAAACGGCAAGTGGTAGTCTCAAGGGGGTAGTTTGACATTTTTGTACATAGCTGTATCTATTTGATGTATATTGTCATCGCTTTAATCAGGTGTATATTATTGGTAAAGTGGTGGGAAAATATTTGGTAAATGTGTATATAGTGGTAGTCAATTGTTTGCTTACATAAATATAATGGTATGTGCCAGCCAATGAAGATCTGAGGCATCCTAAAAAAAGCAGTCAGTGGTGTTGAGAATGGGTGGTATACTGTGTGGATGGTGGAGGGCAGCCATGTGCTCACAGTGGATGCAACAAAAAAAAAATCCGTTTTCTATGGAGAAAAACCCGAACCTGCCTGCTCTCCTATTTTTCCTCCATGGCCGCTCGGGCATTCTAACAAGTGGTGTCAGAAGTAAAGGCCTAACAGACACTTTGAGGAAAGATAAAGATGCCCAGAGGAACAAAGACGGCAGCGCAACAGATGGAGCAGGATGGCCACTGTCTGCCTATGGCCGAAAGAAGATTGGGCTATTCAGCTTGTGCCACTGCTCACAGGTAAAGCACGCAGTGCCTTTGTTTTCATGGATATCCTAGACTCAGTAGAATACGAAAAAGTAAAAGAAGCTATTTTGGCTAAATATCAGATCACAGCTGATACCTACAGAAGAACGTTTCGGTCGTTGGAAATATATCGGGGGAAACTCCACGTGAACTCTATGTACGGTTAAAAGACATTTTTTACAAATGGGTCAAACCAGGGCAAGCCGAGGTTAAAAGGATATCTGAGTTGATGATACTGGAGCAGTTCTTTAGAATGGTGGACCCGGAGCTAGAGGTCTGGATCCGAGAGAGAGACCCGCAGTCTGCTGAGGACGCTGCCAGACTAACAGAGGTTTTCCTGTCAGCCAGAACCGGGACTAGAAGAACCACCTTCGGCCGTGAGGCATACTTCGCTGCACGCAGTAAGCCCGATGGGGGTGAATGGGGTGGTCAAAATGAGATTAGGCCTCGGAAAAATCCCTCATCTTTCGCTAGACCTAGCCCTAGCTCGAAGTCGTTTCCCAGCGCAGACACACGCTGCTATCAGTGTAACAATTTAGGTCACACTCAGTATACCTGCCCAGCAACCAGACAGAGCAAGCCAGCCCTGTTGTGTGTAGTTCCCAGACCCACGCACCCTGCTCCTGGTAATGCTGATGCGCTCACTGCCCCAGTGTTAGTAAATGGTCGGCGGGAAGAGGCACTCTTAGACTCTGGTAGGTTTCAGACGGTGGTTTTGGCTAGCATAGTGCCTAGAGAAAGGTGGAGTGAGAAAAAGTATAACATTAGTTGTGTCCACGGTGATGAAAAGTTGTACCCCACAGCTGAAGTTTATCTTACCGTAGGGGGTCAGACTTACCTCCTCCCAGTAGCTTTAGTGCCTAAACTACCATACCCAGTTATCCTTGGCCATGATGTCCCCACACTGCTTGATTTGGTAGATAAGGCTAAGACTGACAGAGGGATTCCCAGATGGGTAGAGGCGGGGGTTAAGGTTCCTGCCCAGGAGTTGGATCATCAGCAACAGTTAGAGCCCCAGCTGTCAGCAAAAGCATGTAACATGGTGGTGACTAGGGCACGTAAAGAGACAAATACTCTTGAGGAGTTACCTTTTTACAATGCTGAGTTGAAGACGGGGCCAGTTAAGCAGCCAAAGTCCCGGGCACAGAGAAGAAGGGAAAGGTTTCTGGCTACGGCCAGGGAACAGGGTCAGGAAGAAACTGGGCCCAGCCAGCCTTTACAACCCGTAGATTTACGCATTCCCCCAGATATAGCAGACATGCAGAGGGCTGATCCAATGCTAAAACCCTGGTTAGACAAGGTCTCAGAGGTTGAGGGTGAAAAACTGGGTAAGGCAGACAGTATAGCAGAGTTTGGCTATGTCATTAAGAGGGGTATTCTTTACCAACGTCAGGGAAAAGAGGAAGCCCTAGCATTGCCACAGGGCCTGAGGCAGAAAGTTATGGAGCTAGGTCACTCTATCCCCTGGGCAGGCCACCTAGCATTCCAGAAGTCCCTCAGCAGGATAGCCAGGAGATTTGTTTGGCCAGGTATTTACACTCAGGTTAAAGGGTTTTGTGCATCATGTGAGGTATGTCAGCTGTCTTCACCCAGGGGAGTAGCTTGTGCCCAGCTACAGCCATTGCCCATCATAGAAACCCCGTTCCACAGGATAGGCATGGACATTGTGGGACCCCTTGAGAGAAGTTCCACAGGCCATCGTTTCATCCTGGTAATCTGTGATTATGCCACCCGTTACCCAGAAGCCTTTCCCTTCAGATCAATTAAGGCCAAACACGTTGCTAATTGCCTATTGCAGCTATTCTCCAGAGTAGGCGTCCCTAAAGAAATCTTGACTGACTGTGGCACCAACTTCCTGTCTAAATTATTGCAGCAGGTATATCAGCTGTTAGGAGTGAAGGGAATTAAGACCACGCCTTACCATCCCCAGACAGACGGGTTAGTATAGGGATTCAATCAGACACTCAAGAACATGCTGCGGAAGTTTGTGTCACACAACCTCGAGTGAGGAAAGTGGATGCTATCCACTTGTATCCTGTGCCCACCACCAAGAGGAAGGTGCGTTCCTTTATGGGGTTGATTGGCTGGTACAGCAAGTTCATTCCCAACTTTTCAGAGAGGGCAGCAGTGCTCACTGACCTCAACAAGAACTCTGCCCCAAAGAAGGTGAAATGGAGTGAAGTGTGTGATTTAGCATTTAGAGATCTCAAGAGTGCAATCACAGGTGATTCAGTCCTTTACAGTCCAGACTTTTCAAGGCCATTTACACTGCAGACTGATGCTTCGGGTGTTGGCATTGGAGCGGTGCTTCTGCAGGAGACTGGGGGAGAGCAACGTCCAGTGCTGTTCCAAAGCCGCAAGCTTCTGAACCGAGAGACAAGGTATTCAACAGTGGAGAAGGAGTGTCTGGCCATGAAGTGGGCCGTTGATTCGTTGAAGTACTATTTGCTGGGACGTCACTTCCTCTTGGAAACGGATCATCGCGCTCTGCAGTGGCTGAACCGGATGAAGGACTCCAACACACGTCTCACAGGGTGGTACCTATCCCTGCAACCCTATGACTTTACTGTCCAGTATCGGGCCGGGAAAGCCAATTTGGTGGCAGACTATCTATCCCGGGTACATGAGAATTGAGGTACTGTGCGATTTAGGAGAAGGGGGGGGAATGTAACGACGAGATGCCGCTACTAGAGCTCCGTGGACATGTTGATATAATCATTGTACTGTATAGGGTATATTGACACAGTATTGGCACATGATTTAAACAACACACTTTATTAATGGATAGATATGTTTATTGACAATTGATTGAATTGCATTGTTGTGTGGGTGAGTGGCGTGCGGCGCGGACGCCGGGCCGTTCCTGCTCGCCGTTCTCCTGAGTAAAGAAATTGATACGGGTTAAAAGGCACATATTCATACATTGCGGGTAGCGAGGGACTGTTCACGAAGCAAACGTGAGAAGTAGTGATGGATTGTGTGATGAGTAAACTTACCTCTGTCTGTTCTCTCTCCCAGGGTGTTCGGGAAAAAGAGTTCCTCCGGGCCCGCACACCTCTAAATATAGTTCCGGGAGGGAAACGGCAAGTGTCAGTCTCCAAGGGGGAGTTTGACATTTTTGTACATAGCTGTATCTATTTGATGTATATTGTCATAGCTTTATTCAGGTGTATATTATTGGTAAAGTGGTGGGAAAATATTTGATAAATGTGTATATAGTGGTAGTCAATTGTTTGCTTACATAGATATAATGGCTTGTGCCAGCCGATGAAGACCTGAGGCCTCCTATAAAAAGCAGTCAGTGGTGTTGAGAATGGGTGGTATACTGTGTGGATGGTGGAGGGCAGCCATGTGATCACAGTGGGTGCAAAAAAAAAATCTGTTTTCTATGGAAAAACACCAACCTGCCTGCTCTCCTATTTTTCCTCCATGGCCGTTCGGGCATTCTAACAGCAGGAAATCCGGCGGAGCGGGTGTCGGCGGAACCCCCAACAGGACAGGATATGGTGTTGGCAGGAAACCCGGCGGAGCAGGTGTCGGCATGACCCCCAAACAAGACAGGATCAGGTGTTGACAGGACCCTCAGCGCAACCCCCAACGAAACAGGACATGGAGTTGGCAGGACCCCCGACAAAACAGATGTCGGCTGGACCTCCAACGACACAGGACATAGGGTTGGCAGGACACCCGGCAGAAGAGTAGTCGGTGGGACCTCCAACGGCACAGGACATAGGGTTGGCAGGACCCCCGGCAGAAGAGTAGTCGGCAGGGCCCCCAACGGGACAGGACATGGAGTTGGCAGGACCTCCAGCGGAACCTCCAAATGACCAGGACATTGGGTAGGGACTTGAGAGGGGACTCGAGAGGTGACTTGAAAGGGGACTTGAGAGGGAACTCGAGAGGAGACTCGAGAGGGAACTCGAAAGGAGACTTGAGAGGTGACTTGAGAGGGAACTCAAAAGGAGACTTGAGAGGTGACTTGAGAGGGAACTCGAGAGATGACTTGAAAGAGGACTTGAGAGATGACTTGAAAGAGGCCTCGAGAGGGAACTCAAGAGGAGACTCGAGAGGGAACTCGAGTGGAGACTCAAGAGGGGACTCGAGAAGTGACTTGAAAGGGGACTCGAGAGGGGACTTGAGAGGGGACTCAAGAAGAGACTTGAGAGATGACCTGAGAAGGAACTTGAGAGGGGACTCGAGAGGAGACTCGAGAGGGGACTTGAGAAGGAACTTGAGAGGGGACTCGAGAGGAGACTCGAGAGGGGACTTGAGAAGGAACTTGAGAGGGGACTTGAGAGGTGACTTGAGAGGGGACTCGAGAAGAGACTTGAGAGGGGACTTGAGAGGGAACTGGAGAGGTGACTTGAGAGGGGACTCGAGAGAGAGAGAGAGAGAGAGAGAGAGAGAGAGAGAGAGAGAGAGAGAGAGAGAGAGAGAGAGAGAGAGAGGCTTGAGAGGGGACTTGAGAGGGGGCCTGAGAAGGAACTTGAGACGGTCGGTACGCCGACAGAACACGGGGAGCTGGCGTCGGCCGGAGAGCCAACAGGAGACGAGGTGCTGAAGTCGGCCGGTACGCCAACAGGACACGGGGAGCTGGCGTCGGCCGGAGAGCCAACAGGTGACGAGGAGCCGGAGTCGGGACCATGGCTGCTGGACCCGGTACTTGAGCCGGAACCATGGCTGTATGGGCCGGTTCTGGAGCAGGGACCATGGCTGAAGGAACCGGAACTGAAGCCTGGTTTATGGCTGTATGGGCAAGGAACTGGAACACGGAACCATGGCTGTGTGGGATGGTACTGGAGCACGATACCATGGCTGTGTGGTCCGGCACTGGAGCACGAAACCATGGATTTTTGGGCCGGTACTGGAGTACGAGCTGGCCTCCTGACCTTGCGTTGTTTAGAGGTCTTTTGAAGGCTCCGTGGACTTCCAAACGCCAGGCGGGATCCCAAGAAAGGGTCAGAAAATGGAGACTGGCACTCAGGGCTACGTGAGCCATTCAGGCAACGAGCTCCTCAACCATGGCATGTTGGCCACCTCCATTTGTGCCTTTTTGAGGACAGCCTTTTAGTCTCTTCTAGACAAGGTTATACTCCACTCAGCATGAAGACAGCGAAGGGAGTAATCCAGATCGAACAGATCCAAGTAAAAATAATAAGAATCCGCTGGGTCCATAGTTGGTCGGTTCATTCTGTTAGGATCACTGTACGGATTGCGGAAAAGGTAGGACCCAAAAGGAGACTACAAAAAGGGTAAAGGTCTAAAAACAAAAGCGAGCTTTGTTACAAAAGCTGAAAGCTGAAAAAAACATGACATGAAACAAAACGAAAGCACAAGGAAAAAATATAGCAAAGGACTGACCGTGACTGACATGGAGGGAGACAGGAAAAACAAACAATGAACCGACGGGGAACACAGGAAGAGACAAGACTAAATACAGGGAGGGGTAATCACGAGACGAGAAACAGCCGGGTAGGGAAGGAGAAACACAAGGGCATCAGGTGAACACAATCAGACAATCAGATACACCAGGGAAACTAACGACAGGGAGGAAAACACAGAGAGAAAGACTAGACAAGAAAGGAGGAAAACATGAAACATGGAGAAAAGAACAGCAAAACAAAACCCATTACCAGACACATAACACTAAAACCGTGACATAACACCAACATCGTGACAAACCGCTCAATGAACTACATCTCCCGTCTCGCACCACACACCAAGACGGCCGTCACGTTGGCACATTTAACTTCTTTCTTTCAGAATGAGGCGAAAAGTATTAAAAGAGGTGAAAATTAATACAAGTCTGGGCATGTTGAGAGCTGTACACACACAAAAGGCCGTTAGTCGGTTCCGTAAGACCCCGCATGCAGGGCCGGGATTCTGGGATTTGTAGTCTTTCCAGTTACATATTTTCCATAGTTTTCAACAGTTTTACGACAAACTGTGACTTTTTGACATGGAAATGAATTTTTAAGATTGACAAACATCATATGTGTAATTCCTGGCACAATTCAAACGGGATCGAAAGATACGTTTTCTCTCCCCATTGACTTCAAAACATAATTTTTCCGAAATAAGGTCCCATGGGTCGGAAGTAGACTTCGCCTCTCTATACGCATTGTGCGCTGTCCGGAGCTGACAGTTCCATGGAGCCTGCTTGCAGGCGCTAATCTCAGGACACTTCCACTCTCAGTACATTGCCACTTTCCGAACAGCTGTTGGAACTGTTAGCGCCGGAGCCTCGCAGTGGGAAACAGACTTTTAAAGATGAAAAGAACATCTACACATGCTTATTGTAGTTGTAAGTGCAATGCCTTGCTTTTACAGGAGAGCAGTGAGCAGAGGGTCGAGTTGTCCATTCTTGTTCTGTTTTCTGTGACTATAGTCATCACCATGCTGAACACCCTCTCAGACTTTGAGTTGCGCGTGCTGCTAAAGATACGCGCTACCATGGAAACCAAACAATGTATTAAAGTCAGAGTGGAAACAGCCGTGAGTAAATCTGATTTTGTCAGAAATCGGGAGAAATATGACCCCGGGAGGAAACCGGGAGAGGGCAAGTATGCCTATGACGCTGGTTCTCAACTCTGTAAATCAACCCAGGGTTTCTCTGTCCAGCTGAGAGCGCGTTCACGTGAAAAGGACGGGCACAAACATGGACAAGCGTACTGACAGCGCAGCGTCATACTTCATGAATGAAAAGTAAACTATATTAGACAAATATTAAAAAGTTAAACGTTAAACATCCATGACTTAATCCAGGATAAAGCAACATAGCTGCACCTGCAAGGTGAATACAGAACAGCTGGTACAAAAAAACGACAGAGTGTTTGAATGCGTACATTAACAGGTTTATGATATCACTGCCCCATCTAAGAGTGGATCTGACTTTAATTACATTTGACGTCAACTTAATGTGTTGTTTAAAATAACACTTCGGCATACAGTATGTATAAGTGTTGCATGGCCAGAGACATATTATAAAAAAATAATTAAATTTATTTTGTATTCTGCCTAATGTTCTGCCCTTGATGTATACATTTACATTATTAATTGAATAAAGTAAACACCCTTTGCACCCCCGGGCCGGCAACATTTTGCATTTGCCCTGTAAGGGATGACAGTGGGGGATGTTGACTTATCAAGCGCCCGCAGCTCACAGCCAAAGTGAGAAAGAGCCTCCGAGCGAGCAAGAGAGAGAGAGAGAGAGGGCGCGCATTGGTACCGCGGATTGTTGTTGGATTGAGGCTGATAACTACAGCTCAGTGAGGTAAAGGACTGAGTGTTTAGATAGTTCATCTAAGTTATCTCAGTGGGTCTCAAACGTTTTGACCACAAATTACGTAAACACATATTTCCAAGGCACTCCTTTATAATTATTATGATAAATAAAAACAGGTTTGAAATCATTCCAATACTATAGGACAGTGAACCAAAAATATCGTTTAAAACTGGAGATATAAAAAAAAAATGCATGAATAAATAAATATTAACTAGGTAAAATAAGATATGAATGAACAACAAAAATAAAATAAGTTACATTTATTTGTTATTCGCTATGGTAGGTTATTGGTTATGTTCCCATACTTACTTGATTATTAAAATGTAAACCGATCTTTTTCATATGGATGTTTTAGAGTTGTACCCCCGAGATCTAGTCTCTAGTAATTCTGAGGGTGGAGGCAACAAATCATAATCTCGCCTACGGGACCAAAATGTCTAGGGCGAGTCTCAAAAAACCCACACACGAATGCACAGCGATCCATGCACAGAAAGCGGTTTGTGTTGCAGGTTCAAGCGGTTTTAAACGGAAAACAAATATGTGTGGATCAAAAATACATATGTAAAACTTTTTTCTGTATTTTGATTGTATTTACAGGACAAGTAAATGAAATCAAAATACAGAAAAAATATATATGAAACGGAACACATTTGTATGTGCATTGAAAAACAGAAGTGTGGATCCGGAAATACAAGTGTGAATCCTTCTGTGTGCATGTGTGTATTATGAGACTGTTCTGAGCCCATAGACAACATCTGTGATGTACTTGTATTTTACTTCTTTAGTCTTTTCAATTCATTTCACTTACTACTTTAACGGAACACATGTCAGATAAAACTGTTCTATAATTACAAGGTCTTCTTTTTATCTATAAAAAGATAAAGAAAAATAATCCGATTTTAACAAGACCCTGGACCGATGACTTTGTAGGATCCAGAAGGCTGGTCCCCCAGAGATGGATCAGCTCACTAAATGTGATTAGATTGGACCGGACTGTGCCTACACAGTCTGAGAAGGCTAATGCAAAAGCTCAATAATGAAAAGGATTGTGTATAATTTATGAACATTCTGCTGGCACAATTCCCCAGGCTTCTCTATAAAACATGTAGATTTCTTAGGAACTGTTGACCAAGGCGGTTTATGACTGAAGCTCGTTTTGTGCTCCTCAGAAAGGTCTTCTTGATGTTATGAAGATCTTCTTTGGTCATCATTGCTCACTAACGGACAGTGATTTAGAAACATAGATTGATTTCATGTGATTTACTTCAAAGTGTCTTCACATAGATAATATCACAAATTATTCTCTTGTCTCAGGGCTTTTTACAGACTAGGGTCCTTACGACCCCCTATTTTGTGATGACCTGGAAAAACGCAAGAAAAACTCCCCAAAGATAACCCATATTAACACAGGAGGAAATAAACTACTTTCAAACATTACAGATATGTTCGGAATATTAGTTACACTGTGAGGCAACGTCTGAGAGCCCCCCCCCTTGCTCCAAGAGCAGTAAGAATGTCAGTCAGTAGGAGGCGACTCAATGTGTGCTCCGTCACAGAGACTCCTCCTTCACTCAGCATTAGATCTCGCTCAGCTCAAAAACCACAAACCAGACGGAGATCCAGATTAACGGTCCTCTGTTCTCCGTCCGTCAGCACTCTACTCCCTTTATTCTCCTCCTCCTCCCTCCATCCTTTCTAACACACTCCCTGCCTGCTTTCTTCCCTGCATTATAAATCATGCTGAACACAAATAGCACTCTCTCACCTCTTCCTCTCCCCTGCAGTCTGTCGTCTTGTCAACTGGTTTAACTCCTCATTTATGAATTCATTGCAGAGCTCCATGACTCAGTAGAAAGTAGTAATACACTCGGCATCCAGTGTAGGAATGAGTTTGGAGGAATAAATGAAGCAACAAACAGTTATTATTTACATTAAAGAGGTAACATTTTTGAAAAGTAACCAATTCTGTTCAACAGCAACAAATGTAAAATAAATAACAGATATAAATGATAACATAAGGCCGTAGTTACCTGCAGGGCCTGACAGATTTACATTAAGGTGTAAACTAAAATGTTGACTTATTAACACTGTACCATGAAAATAAATAATAAACCTAAAAAATGTCAAGGTTCTCTGCATGGCATTCAGTGCATTGATGTACTAACAAACAACTATCGGCTATGTAAAGATATAGTAGGGTAAGGCAGATAATTAAAAGGTTAAATATTAGTCTTAATTAATCAGATTGCTCTATGTCTTTCCTATCAATAATCAACTGCTTGGTATTACATTTAGTATTTTAACTAAAGTGAAACTTCAGTGTGATGCTTACAATTGTATTTGTTGCTCCGGGCCGGGCAAACACAAGTGAATGCCCCTTTAAATGCTGCACCTGCACTGCACCTGCACACAGACACACAGACACACAGACACACAGACACACATACACACATACACACTCACACACACACACACACACACACACACACACACACACACACACACACACACACACACACACACACACACACACACACACACACACACACACACACACACACACACACACACACACACACTAATAAGACAGAGGGTGCGTTTCACACTTATTTTTCATTTCCTCGCTCCTCTGTATCACCGGAAGTTGATTTGTCTGCGCCATCTTGAGTAGCGTCCCAGTGGCCTTATTTGTGCCGGAGGAGCGAGGAGCGATAACGGAGGAGCGATAATTGAGGAACTACCAGACCATCCTCTGGTGAGATCCTCAAACAGATGCTGCGTATCATAGTGCTCTGAGATTTGTCACTAACTGTAAAGCACTTACTCATCACTGTACATTGTATACCAAGGCAGGTTTACCATCACTCACTGTACGGAGGCTCAGTCACTGGTACACTTTTATCTATAAAGCTATGTTGGGCAAACTCCCGTATTATATCTGTTCATTGATAAAGCAGAAAGTTGCAAGCAGCTATTGTCTGCGATCACAGGATATAGTCTTGTTAGATGTGCCAAGAGTAAGGACTGTCTTAGGTAAGACAGCTTTTATGTGCGCAGCTCCACTTGCTTGGAACAGTCTACAGGCAAAATTGAAATTGAGCATTTTTATTTCTTTGAATGTATTTAAGGCATGTCTAAATGAAATGCTTTCTGACACTCTGGGTATTTGTAAATGTTGAATATGTAAATATGATATCCTCTGTTGTTTGTATGTTGTTTTTATGTTTCATGTGGAACTAAATGATGCAGGTCTCCCTTGTAAATGAGATCGATGATCTCAAGGGACTAATCTGTCTAAATAAAGGTTTGAAATGAAATGAAACACTCGCCCCGCCCCCTTACTGTGTATCGCTCACTGAATGGACAATGCAGCGCTTGCACTGATCTGGCTGCTGTCAGACGATCAGCTGTGTGGCGTCATCACAAACGGACGTCGCTTCACGTGACGCTCTGGAGGAAAGGACGTCCCTGTCATTTAACTTCTGTTATGGCGCATTTACACTGCAGGCCTCGCTCGGCCTCGCTCGGTTTGGTTAGGCCTTATTAGGCCCGGCTCACTTTAATGGTGCGCTCACATTACAGTTTAGGAACTGGGGTGGTATCTATAGTAACGCAGTGTAAGCGGAGCCGTGACGTCATCTTCAATGAGCGCCCCAGAAAAACAACACAGCCGTTAGCTCTTAGCACTCAGAGCTCACAGCTCTTCATATCTGTTCAGAAACTTGACAAAAGTTAAACAAGTACAAACCACAGACTGCCTGTGTCATGGCGAATATAGTCGCTGGTTTATTTATGTCTGTATAGGCCGTTGTTGTGAGTTTGGACGGTCGGAGCATATATAACGTTAGCTTAGCCAATCTCGATTTAGAAAACACGCATTTTAAAAGGTTTTTCGCCTGCCGTCTGTCTGCAGACTTGTCAAAGCATTAATTCATGGTTTTTACTAACAGTATGTTGTTACTTCGGCATCATTTTGAAACGTGTACTACAATTAAATCATGGTCAAATATGTTCATCTTGTTGTAGTTGTAGCCCCCTTGACAGCGATTCTCTCTCTAGTTTAGCAAACTCAGCTCGACTCAGCCCTGTTTGTTGGCCTCGATAGAACCACGATTTAGTCGGGCCCCGGGCCAAAACTAGGCCAAGTGGAAGCGCAACAGCTCGGCACGCTTAAAGCTAGCTCCGCGCTGCAGTGTGAATGCGCCATTAGACAGCCATATGCCATACATTTTTGCATACATTCACAGTAAATATTTATTCAGTATGATAGCTGTCTAACAGAAGTTAAACCAATTTCTCACTTATTCTGACAATGTACTTAACCCCAAATAAAAGAACCCAATAAAAAGAGTTGTTAAATAAAAGTGAAGCCACGTTGTAATAACAATAACTCATCTCTCTCGAGTTTGATTTTTCAGTTTTGCCAAAAGCCACTGTGTCAAGTGTCCTTCTTGGGTTGCCGTTCGGGGTTGTCCAATATGGCGGACCATCTTGCACATGCGCAGTACAGATCGGGCAGGGGGACAGATCAGGTAGTGACAGCTCTTAAAACTAATTTCCCTGCTTCTCGTGGTTTCCTTGCGACTCTCCATGCTTCCCTGGTGGGAGGGACTAGTCGCAGGGAAACAACGCAAGTGAGGGACGCAAGGCATCTATTTTACCGAAGTGAAACGCACCCAATATATGCCTAAGTGAATGTAGTTGGAATGTAGGCTACAGCATGCACACTTTGTAAAGTGTTTGAATTTAGTAAAATCATCATCAATCATAAATCTAATTATGTGAACAATAGTTGCCAACAGAAATATGAATGATGATGACAAAATAATAATAAGGAATATTATATTTCAAACCAATGAGGGTGTTAACTCACCTTATCTCCTGACGGATCACACGGCGGCAATATTTCCCTCTCTCTCTCCCTCTCTCTCTCCCTTCTGAATGCTGGTGATCACAAAGCACTGATGCAGAGAGAGGGGGGGGGGGGTATGCTTCTTGATGCAGTCTAGACAATCTCTGAATACTTATCAGCTGTGTGTGTGTGTGTGTGTGTGTGTGTGTGTGTGTGTGTGTGTGTGTGTGTGTGTGTGTGTGGGTGGGTGGGTGTGTGTGTGTGTGTGTGTGTGTGGGTGGGTGGGTGGGTGTGTGTGTGTGTGTGTGTGTGTGTGTGTGTGTGTGTGTGTGTGTGTGTGTGTGTGTGTGTGTGTGTGTGTGTGTGTGTGTGTGTGTGTGTGTGTGTGTGTGTGTGTGTGTGTGTGCTGTACCCCAGTGAGAAGTGTAGACTTCACTAAATCTGGTCAGCCACACACACACCTGCCTGCAGTTTGTGGATACACATCCTCCCTCTGATGCTGCTGTTGGAGCAGGTCAAATGCTGGCCTGTGATGTTGCTGCTCACACTCAACAGCAACACACTGGCCATAACATGACTGCATCACACACCCAAGTCGTGGTCGTAAACAGCAGTGAAAGATGCTAAGCAGAGGTATTCATTTCCAAAAAGTTATATTATATTGCTTTGAACGGATTTAAGGGATGGATTTACTAGAAGGCTACATGGCGGAAGTACAGGACTGTAACAAAAACCTTGGGATCCCGCAGAGAAATGGACACCATTACGAGGTATACATATACTCCAATGTAACGGAAAAACAACTAAAGAAAAACTAAATAGTAATAATAATAAAATGTCTCCACTGATCTATGATGTAAGTGTGATTTATGTATGATTCCAATCGCTTTTTAAAGTCAAAATCAGCAAATTTGCTGAGCTCCGCTACAACTACGGGTAGCGATGAGAAGTGAGGCAGGGACGAGCTCTGCCTCTCGTAAGCCCACAGTAACTTGCTGGAGCGCGGGCACTAATTTAGCTCAGGCACTTATTTTGTGAGCGCGCTCAAGCCAGTTACTGTGGGGTCGGGGTGAGGTGAGGCACGGATGAGCTCTGCCTCACCTCAGAATGCGTCACCCCACAGAAACTGGCTGGAAATCGGGCCCTAAGCGCATGCCTGTTACCATCTCACTGTAGGTCACCAATGTAATGTTTGTAAATCCCTTTATTAAATGTATCCTCGCCATCCATAGTCGCTAAATAACTTATTTAACGTATATATGATATTTAGGCTCACTGGTCTCATCATATAACGGCAATGAAAAAAGCAGCAGGAGAGGCAGCCTTAACCTCTGCCGCACTGAAGGGGGCGCACTTGAGCGCAGAGGTTCTTGTTGCTACTGTTATTCTACGCAGAGACGGTAGACACAAACCAGCGCCATATAAGCCTCATCCCAATACCCCTCCTCGACTCCTCCTTTCCCTCACTCGCTTCCCTGCCTTTGCATCTTGCCTCCGTAAGATGCGAGCGAGAGACACGAGGAGGTGACGCGAGGACAGAGGAGTCCTCAGGTATTAATTGGGATGTCCTCGTTTACTCAAACGTCACTTTTAAACGACGTCTGTTAATGATGACATGCGAACAGCTGTATCCCCTCTCATCGGGCTTAACTGAATAAGCCTTTAGAACCGGCCCATTTCTGGTTAAATATTTATTTAAATGAATGAATCTTTCTCTTGTTAGTCAAGGAATTCAATGTATGATTGTTGGTCCTGCTTTTGTGTTCCGTTTTGGTGTAAAATGTAGCCTACATTTAAATACAAATATTATTATAGTAATGTGAAGCCTTTTAGAAATGAATTGAACATAATAATTCCCATGGAGCTGTGAGCACTTATACATTTATGTGCCGCTTTTCCACTCATCTTCCAGTTGTCGGTTTTCCTCTGTTGAAATCGACCAGCTGTGAAGGTGGGGGCAGGGCTTTTATACGCGAGTGGTGAAAACACTTCCGCGTAGTCTGCTCGCGTCTATCCTCCCTTTCGTCTCCTCCCGCACCCCTCCTCCCTCACCCCTCCTCGACTCCTCCGTGTGCATTTCAGCTATTGGGACGTCCTTCAAAATTGCGTGTCTTGATCGATTTTTGGGTCAAGTCCCGGAGGAGGAGAAGAGAGGAGTAGAGGAGGGGTATTGGGATGAGGCTATAGATAGAGGAGTTACGACAACGGAAGTCCAAAAACGGTTATCGTCACATGGTTCATGTAGACGAGGATCGTTCCCCGGAAGTTCATGGCGGGCAATGTGAATGCGGTACAGTAGGCTTGTTTGAGACAAGCGGGACCTGCGCAATTTCGATTAACGTCTTGCTAGTGCGTTGCATGATGGTTAGTCATTTTGTCCGACTTGCTCTGGAGTCTCGCCTACAGGAGACGTTGAAATCTCGCAGGACAAAGACGCGCGCAGCCTTGAGAGCGAGGCGGCTCAGTTCCTCTCCACGGGCTGCGGAAGCGAAATGCTTGATGGGAAACGACTCGCTGGTATCTCGAGCTGAGCGCTCATTGGTGGTTTTTACCACGTGCTGGTGATGAAACTCTCCAATTGGCTCGGCAAAAGTTTGTTGTTGTTTTGTGTCAGTTTTACGTCGCCCCCTCCATTAACATTTTTCATAATTGTTCCACAATGTTTATCATCATGAAATTAATATCTATATATGTTATCCTATACTTGCACTGCTTACCGTTTTTATACTTTATATATCTTAGCATATTCATACACACTGTTCATACTGCTCACAGGCTGCTGTGTATATCTAGTGTATTCATACCCCTCACTGTTTATTCATCATTCAATTCATTCTATATTTTATTCTATAGATTGTGTACATTACTTTTCACTTTACTGCTTGTTGCACTCCTGGTTGTAAGCTAAACTGCATTTCGTTGTCTCAGTACCTGTAATATGTTCAATAACAATAAAGTTGAATCAAACTTGAGCAGGAACAAATGTATTTACTTAGTACATATCTGACATTAACGATTAAACACATGTGTGCATTCTTTATAATGCAAACCGAGTCAAGCCGACTCCGGAGGTGGCGGTATGAGCCTTAAAGTTGTTTGCAATCCGCCAAAAAACCGAGAGAAGAAGAATAAGAAGGCAAAGATGGCGAAGAAGAAGAAGCCGACTCGGAGCTGTCCGACTTCAGGCGAGCTTTTTGAGACCTCCCCCAGCTGCGATCGGCTATTCTCGTCTACTTTCGAGGCGAGCCGCAACGCGTCTCAAACAAGCCTATTGATAACAGGAGATAGAACTACGATTTTTGGTAATTATTAGTGAATAAAGGTTTTGATTTGCAATATTTATACAACAAATCGATATGTGTATGTATTTACATCAATATGTTTTAAAAAATAAAATAGAATTTGCTAATATTAAGTGATAATATTAGGATTAGTGTGAACAACTAGCTTACATGTTAGGCTAACAGTGCCTTGGTTAAAGAGCCTGTTGCTGTTTATTTATAGCTTTGAATTATTTCAAACCAATATTATCTTCTTAAACTTGTATGGTAGCATCACTTTCTAATATTTATTGATATATTTAGAGGGAGGGGATCTAAAGGAATGCTTCAAAATTCATATTAGATTAATTTTTACCATTTTCTTAAATTCATGGTAGTTTCAGTAATCCCATGGTAATAGAGGACACAAGTTATCTAAAATTGTAATGTCATCTTTATGGCTTTCAGAAAGGACAGGAGACCGACAGGTGACTATCAAAGGACGAGCAGCAGCAGCAGCAGCAGCAGCAGCAGCATGATGATGATGATGATGTTAAATGTGTTGTTTTAGGAACATCCATTGCAAATACATGGAATTCAATAAACATTGAATAGCATATCATGCAGTTTGTCTGTGCCTTTTCCTCAGTGTTGTCCTGGTTTGCTGTGCTGCCTCCTAGTCGCCACCATGGTTTGCTGTGCTGCCTGGGCTTCCCCACTGACACAGAGCGGAGGAAAAAATGGCTGGCTCAAGTCAGCCGGAGCAATTTCACGACCAACAGCAAAAAGATATGTGAGGTAATTATATACAAACACTGCATTTGCACTTTTTCACAAAACGAAAAGCATACCATTGGGAAAGCTTAATGTTTTGTTTAATACAAAAAAACAGGGAAAGGCTTGAAAAACACTGAGAGTTGAGACTCAGGGTGCAGGGTGAGGGTCTCAGTGCAGGTATTCAGGCTCCATTGAATCCCCCTCTGGTTCTTGTGCTGAAAGAGGGAGTAACAGACAGGAGACAGGGTTATACACACCTATATAGCACACCTATTGGATGGGAAATTGCCTTGGGGAGATAAGGTGTGGTCTTTGTTCCCAACTGAAGTTATGGAACTTTATTATTTGAGTTTAACAAAGTATGACAAATGGCATCAGTAACAGATGTGATATGAATTTCTATAAAATTGTCTCACATTCTTGGTCATATTTTATATACAGTATGTAATGAGTATAACATAATACTGTGTATTCAACCACTATGGAATATGTATGTGGGCAGACAAAACTGAGTTGTTCTGTGTGTGAAGTAACCTCAAGTCACTCCGCAGGCACATTTTGATGCAGACCAGTTTGTCAAGACAAAAAAGGGCAAGACTAGGCTGAGAGCAGAGGCTATACCCACCATCTTCGTGCATCGCCCTGTGGTCAAAAAGAGAAGGGCCCCTGCACCACGATTCACCCCGGGACCTGTATCTACAAAGCCCATAGCTCATGATCACAGCTATAGTGTGAAAGGTGACACAGGTATAATAAGTATGAACTCTAAGTAACAAAAGTAATATTTCTTATTTTTAAGTGGTATAATATTTTAAATGTTTGAACATTTACAGTGCCATGTCTTCTCCTTACATTAGTCTCAAAGATTGAGGGAAGAAGGGATGAGGAGACTGAGAGAAAGGAAAGTGAGGGTGAAGAAAGAGAGGACATGGCTAGTGAGGAGAGACAGGGAGGGTGGACACCACCCAGTCAGCCAGCAGCCAGTCAGCATACGAGGGAACCAGCAGCCAGTCAGCATACAAGGGAACCAGCAGCCAGTCAGCATACGGGGGAACCAGCGGCCAGTCAGCATACGAGGGAACCAGCAGCCAGTCAGCATACGAGGGAACCAGCAGCCAGTCAGCATATAAGGGAACCAGCAGCCAGTCAGCATACGAGGGAACCAGCAGCCAGTCAGCATACGAGGGAACCAGCAGCCAGTTAAACAGATCTATTAAAAAAATTAAAGAGAAAATTAAAGAGCCACGAAGGAATCACCAAAAAAGCAAAGGCTGCAATAAGAAAAATCAGGAAGGAAAATGCAGCTCTCAAGAAAACAATGAAAATTAGGGACAAGAAATATAAGAAAACGTTTTCAAAAGACCAACTTAAGGCATTAGGCAGACTCACCACAAAGGGGATGAAATGGAGCAATGAGACAATTAAGAAGGCTTTAAAAATTCGCTTTGCGTGCGGACCAACGGGTTACAAAACTCTGCAGGAATTGCAGAGTCCCCATCCAGGAATAAGGACAAAGCAAAGAAGGATGCAATGTGTTAAGTTTGAGCCTGGTGTGTAACCCAGGCATGAAAACGGGTCAGGGGTGAAAAAGGTGAAAAGGATATTATCCCTCTAGGGGGGTCCGGGGGCATGTTCCCCCGGAAGAAAATGTTGAATATTCCATATTTTAAAGCATCAATCTGATGCATTTTGAGATGCATTTTTTTGCCAACCTGGGGAGAGCTGGAGAAACTTAACTTCAGCCATGAGTCAAAAATATTATTATTATTATTATTATTATGGCAAGACATTTCATGCCAGCCTGTCACTGGGTCTAACATTTACAGTATATGAGGCACAATGTGGTAAGGGCTTAATGCAAATGGCTTAATGCATATGCAGATGGTGGACATGCTGTAACTTAACTTGTCTACTCTTCCATCATGACTGACAGCCAATACAATGTTATGTAATTCAGATTTTAATACATTTTATTGGCAAAGATAGCCTAAAACACACAATACAGTGGTTTCCAGCATTATCAAAACATTAAACACTTTTCAAGGGATAGTGATATATTATCTTAAATCTGTTAAGGTGAACATAGAAAAGGAACACAATCAATCTTGTTTTGTACAAAATACTGAATGAAAGGGAGAGGAAAGGGATGTCCTTGTGATACTGTAGTTACAGCTGAAACACTCCCTCCTGTGACTTAAGGACACAGTTCGTAATACTCTCAGAACCAGATCTAATTTTTTCTTCTTTGCCTGGACCACCAGTGTCTCCATGGCCCGCTTTCGCTTTTGTGCCACATGTCTCAGCCTCGCCCTTTCCTCTTCTTCAGCAGTCTGTTTCTTGGCCTGCTGAGCACTGCCAGATGCTTGGGAGCCATACTTGCTCTGTTGCTGCTGCTTTTCTTTCTGATTCATCTTCTGCTGGCGTTTGTATGTGGCTACTGCAGAGTTGATGTTCTTGCATAGTGTTCTGTCCACCTCCCCGAACTTCACATCCTCCCTTCTGAAGAGCTGCACGGTTGTCTTCCCCCTGGACTGCAGGGTGTACTTGACCGTCTGGATTGCATTAAATGTTGGTACATTCATGTTGCCACTCCTTTGGTCAATTCATTCAATCATCAAACTAAAAGAAGACTCAATCCTTGGTCCGTAAAAGATGGAGAGGCAACATTTAACCATCGCACTCAGGGAGGGGTACTTATCTGGCTTGTCAAAGACATGAACCCACCACTCAACGATGCTCTCTCCCTCCTTGAAACTGGGGATGGTCAGGTCAACATTGAACCGCACAAGTTCTCTCTGGATGTCCTGGTCTGCTGGCAAGAGGTGCCGCAGCATACCACCCAGCCTGCCAAGAAATGGATGAGAATTTGAAATCAGTTTAAGGACATGAGGTAACAAAAATCCCAAAGTACCTGGTAATATGGCAAAAAAAACTTTTAATGTTATTCTTACCTCTTAAACTGGATGGTTGCCTGTGAGTGGCCTCTCAGAAGAGGGTCCAGAGCAGACAGGGCTGTAAGAGTCGGACTGGCCAAGGGGAGCTTCTTCTGGAGGTACACTGCAGTGGTGATGTAGGCTTTCCTGACATTTGCTAGGAATGGCACCAACAGCTGACACAAAACACCAAAAATTGACCATTATTTTAAGTCTCAAAAACAATTGAGAAAAAAGGTCATGCAGGTGATGCAGGGTACTTACAGCATGATTGGGATTCTGGCTCCTGAACGTGTCAGCCTCCTGTCCCACATAGACCTCCTTGGAGGGCAGCAGCATATGATCCTCCAGGACCATCTCCCTCAGAGCCCTGGGAGACAGCTGTGTAAGGGAAGTAATTAATGGGAGTAATACCTTAAGTGCCTTTCAAAAGACCCCAGGTTGCTTAACAAAAAAGGAAACACTCAACTGATAGCACAGACAACAGAAAAGTAAAAATAGGGATAAAATCAATATACTAATGTAGGCAGAGTGGGTGTGAGGAGGAGTTAATTACCTGAGTAATGTGTTCGGCCTTCACGAAGCAAGCCATGAAGGCCAGGAACAGCTCAAGCTGCCGATCATGAAGTTTGTGAACCAATGTCTGGCTACCCTGTGTACGTAAAACAAATTCTTATGAAATTGATTGATTGCCAACATTGGATGTGCATGCACGTGCAGTCAAGTTGCAGTAATTCCAAGCACAACTAACACCCACCTGGAAAACCATGACATACATGCCAGCAAACCCATGTAGATGCTGAGCCGTAAGACTGTTGTCGTCTCCTCATGCCACAGCTTCTGACATACCCTCTTTTTTTCTCTCACGGCCTTGTGGAGTCATGCCTGTGAAACACAATACATATTCCTCCTCATTAGTAACTTCAAAACAAGTATAAGTGCTAATTATTATAAGGGATTGGAACATCAAGTCTCATCACCTTTCCTTTTGAGTTCCTCCTGAACCACCTTGATACGGGCTCTTCCCGCCTGGTTGACGTGGTACTTGGTGTACATCAGTTCCAAAGGCTCCCTATACAGCTCCTTATCTGCAGTGGAGAGGAAGCCATAATAGAGGACTCTGTACGCAGGCATCATGGCATGGGTTGCCATGCTGGCATCGTATGCAGACAGTTAGCGATGAGGAACAAAGCCCCTCTGTGGGCTGGAGGCGGGGAGATTTAGAATCATAGCTATCTCTTTGAGGTACATCACCTGACAAAAGACAGAAAAAGATTTTGAAAAAGACACATACATTGACATTCTACGCATTCCATAGTATTACCACAGTAGAGTACAGTAGGGCCAGCAGCCGTGGTTTAGACTACAGCTGCATTTTGTTTACCTGGTCTGGACTCCACTGATGGTCAACCTGGAGATCACTGAACTGCTTCTCCAAGTAGCTGTCAAAGGGCTCTGAGAACTTCTTTGCCGTATTGTGTATATGATGACAGGAGTCCCCATCAACATCGAGCAGGTTGGGACAGTATTGGTGCATCCTGATCTCGAGGCCGGTCTTGCTGCCTCTCACAGCACACGAGTCCATCAGCATACTCACAAGGTTATTCCACGGGATGTTGTTTTTCTCAAAGAACTCACAGAGCACCTTCTCTAAAGAAGCAGCATTCACCTTCACGATCTCCAAGGACCCCAAATGCTCCACTATCACCTTCCTCAAGTCTGCATGATAGTAGCAAACGAGCATGGACAGGATCTTCAACATAAAAAGGTTTATTAGCCATGCAACATTTTACAGGGCATACACTGAAGCAAAAACAGAAGGACTTTGATGGCAATAGCTTAATATGAGACCAACCTTTTTGTTGTCGTTGGAGGTACTCTCGTCTAAATTTAACGAAAAGGGAAATATCTTCATGTTGGAAAAGGTCCTCTCAGAGTAGGTCCGCCCTACACAAAGTCGGACAGATTTGTCACATCACATGCATAATCTAATTGGTACAATATAAATCATACAACAGGTAATTCTGGCAACATAGCAGTATATATAGCAACATGTTAGTTTAAGGAACATGTTTTATGTGTGCAGTTCACTAAAATGTAAATTAAAACACTGAAATAGTAGGTAAGAAAGAAAATGTAAATACCTAGACCATGGATCATCTTGTATGAAGCTGCCGTCCGCGACAGCTTCATTTCCTGCAAAGCTGGTTTATCCAAGGAAAGGGTCTGGGCAAGCTCAACAATTACAGGAGCCTTAGAAAACGGGATGGAATGCTCCGCCAAGATTCCAAGGACCATTGCCTAGAACACAAATTATGTAATTAATGTAAAGCTAGTAGGGATGTGCATCTCCATCACTGAGGCCGATGCGATGCGCATCTCGATACGTTGCCACGATACGATACATTAACGATACCTTTGAAACACCAGGCGATCCGATACGATACAATTCACCCCTGTTGCGATACAGTTCGTTACGATTTGATTCAACATTATGCGATTCGGGGCGATACGATGCGATTCAACACGATGCAAAAATAATGATACTTCAATATGGTACGACAGAGGATTTTTGTTTTATTCCTTATATGCAGAAAATCATACATTAACAAAAAAGTGCTTTACATATTTGGTACTGCACATCCCATCATGCCGTTTATTTTTTTTACCTTTAAAAGCTCTCCAGAGTACAATTGTATAACACCTCACAGTTAAACAATGTAAGGATGCATTGCTCATGATTAACAATGTGCAAATAACAGCTACCATAGAGCAATGCCCATACAGCTGCCAGCCTGATGTGCTTAACACTCAGAGGCTAACTTACCAGTGAGCAGAAAGCAGTGGTTTCTATCTGAACAATAAAGAAAACAAATAACCTTTCACAAACAGGTATTTCATAACTGCTTACAGTAAGGAAGACATTTAAATTATTATTGGCCGTCACAGGCTGCTGTAAGCTAAACACCTCTCTCTGACAGAACACCTCATTGAGTGATTTAACTCATATGTCTCACTTTCAGGTTTCTCTTTTCAGCCGCAGACCCCATGTCGCCTCTTTATGTGCGTCGCTAAGTTCCTCGTACTACTTGTGTACTTTAAAGCGGCTCGGCATCGTTAACAATTTGCGAGTGATTTTTCAAGTTGACCGTCTGTAGTAATAGTGCCGCGCACATATACCATCAGGGCGTTACTGATGGGGTGCGGCTGCGGAGTGATACTGTGTGTATGCAAGTCCGCATCTAGGACGGATCTATGTATC
This sequence comes from Notothenia rossii, assembly GCF_949606895.1. NCBI lineage: Eukaryota > Metazoa > Chordata > Actinopteri > Perciformes > Nototheniidae > Notothenia > Notothenia rossii. Next base: position 41,721,422 of record NC_136903.1, read on the forward strand.
ATGGCTGTAGACCTGTTAAGTAATAAAGATACCTCATACAAAGGTCTACGGATACCTTATTACTCTCCATGACCTGCGGTCAACTATATAGCATAAATGACTATTACACCGTCTTTCTTGAACAATCGGAAGTGTTGCCAAACGTTTGATTTGTAGGTATTTTTCGGTGCGCTGTGTTTCTCTTTCAACTCAACTTCCGTGTGTGATGATAACTGAGACTCTCGTTCTCCGTAGTGGCGAAGCAAATATCAAAGATCGTCTCTGCTGAACGTTGACAAGATAAGGGGATTTTATATGAATGAATCGGTTTTTTACCGATGCAAAGACGCTACGCAATCGATGCATCGCGAGTTCAACCCAAAATGTAGCCGATGTGCACTCTTTCAACCGGTGCACTCGCATCTTGAACGTTTATGCCGGTGCACCGATGCGAATCGGTGAATCTTAACATCTCTAAAAGCTAGTGTATTCCATGTTTAGGTGATGATGCTGCCAGTGACCGGAGCTGATTGTGAATAATAATAATAATAAATGATTATTATTATTATTATTGTTATAATAAAAATAACAATCTCAAAGTGCTAGTGTACTCTGTCTATGCTGCCTGTGCTGACTAACAGGCCAACACCACCTACCTCTGCATTTGCTATGCGGTTTATAACTGGTACGGGCATCTTTCCCTGGCAGTGCTGCCTGATTGTTTCTGACCCCTGGTTGGCTTGACTCTGGCCTGCTGGATTCACCCTGGCTGATGCTGGAAGGAAGCTGCTGGCAACACTATGAGTGGAAGCTATCATCTGCACCTTCTTCTTGTGAACTTCCGTCTGGCAGTGAGCCTGCAGAGCATGGCTGCCTTTGTTAGCATAATTGATCTCTTTGCGGCAGAGAATGCATCTGGCGAATCCCTGCCTGTTGATTTTGATGAATACATCTCCTCGATGAAAGGACACCTCTTGCTCTTTTACTGAGACCTTGCCTTCCAGTTTTAGCCACGACCAGTTCCAGCTGCATTTCAATCCAGCATCCAGCTGTTTAACAATGGCTGAATCCTTCTCCCCTAACACACTCATTCTGCAAAAATAATGTTTTTATTAGTGTTAGCACTAACTTCTAGTTTAGCCTTATTGATAGAACGGTGGACCACTTTACCCTTCAGCCTTGTCAGTCCCCTCACCTCAAAATCATCAACACGTCCTGGAAAAATGATTTGTAGAGATTTTAGAAAGCAGCACTAACATTAACCAGTTTTTTTTTTTTGTGATTTACCGTAAGCTATACACAAGCTAGCATCTAACTTTAGTAACGATATCTAGCTAATGTTAGGCTAACGTTAACGGTAGCGTTAGCTAATCATTTTCCACCGGAGCTTTATTGCTAGCTGTCTAACGTTGCGTTCTCTCCTGCTGTGTTCAATGACTCAATTCATCAAGCTGTAGGTAACGTTAGCTAAGCCCTATGTCAACAGAGCTCCTGGGTAACTTAGATATACCAGAAAATATTAAAATGATTGAAACCATCACTCACCAAATTCAGTCAGGTATATCGCCGAGGCCAGGCATGCTTTCAGCTTCTGATGGTGGTCTGGATCCCGCTCTGGTCAGCACGAGCGAAGCAAGCTGCTTGTAAACCAATGATCAGGTCCCTTTTGGCACGCGCACCTGTTCGCAGTCCACTGAATCTCTGGGGCTGGTTCAGAGGCCCTAACGGTACGCACCGTGGAAGACGAGACCCAATCTCTCTCAGCGGCAGTCATTGGGTCTCGTCTTCCACTCGTCACCCAACCTACCCCCCCCTTAAATATTTTCTCATCGAATCTACACGATTCACGTAGGTCACCTATTTTGGTTTCAAATTCGCCGAAAGGTGAGTGATTTTCATGCCTGGTAACAGCTAACATCACCGCCCCTCCACCCGTAACATCACTGCCCCTCCACCTGCCAACATCACTGCCCCTCCACCTGCCAACATCACTGCCCTCCACCTGCCAGCACCCAGCCAGAGGAGCGCAAACAACAAAAACAAGCAAGGTGTCCCGTCATGTACCTGGAAGTTTGGGTTGGCAAAATGGAGTAAGAGAGGGACTTGAAAAACCTTGGTGGCTCTCTACTCATGTTGTTACAATTGTCTTGGTTACAGCTCTCAAGTTTTTTTTTTTGCCATTTCCACATCTTTAGAAAATATGAAATAAAAAATTGAAGTGAAATCAACATCTTCTCTGGAGAACAAACTTTGATTTCTCTGTCTTGTGAGTTTGCAGTCTTGCAGTTTTGCTCCTCCACCTGTAACATCACTGCCCCTCCACCTGCCATACAGTAGGTTACTAACAAGATTACTTATATAATACAGTGATAGAATACATTTTTAGTATGCTTACTTATATAAAACAGTAGTATTAAACTTACGTTGTGTTTTCACTCTCACTTAAGTCCCTCTCCCCTTGCCATCAATCCAAAATCAGCTGAGCTGCAACATTATACAGACAGGTAATAATCAACATAATCACAAGGACACAATATGGCTCTGCTAAAAACACTCACACTCACCAAAGTTATATTTATCTAATATTTAACTCACTCCACCCCCGCATACAATCCCGTTTAGAAGCCCCTCTTCTCTAATTCAACAACGTTGGACGAAATGACATTAAGAGAACGGAATAGTGGATCGCCGGAGCTGTCAGATTAACATTAACATGCTTATTGTAGTTGTAAGTGCACTGCCTTGCGGCCTGTAGCACCGTCCTTGATGGAGCATATATGTGGGCTGGACCTGTATTTTACAGGAAAGGAGTGAGCAGAGAGTAGAGTAGTTGTCGATTCTTGTTCTGTTTTATGTGAATATCTGCCTCACCCTCTCAGACTTTGAGTTGCGCGCGCTACTAAAGACACGTGTTACCATGGAAACCAAACAATGGTGTAGCTGTATTAAAGTCCGAGTGTAAACAGTCGTGTGTAAATCTGATTTTGTCAGAAATCGGGAGAAATGCGGGAGAAATATGACCCCGGGAGGAAACCGGGAGAGGGCAATGAGATCGGGAGTCTCCCGCGAAAATCGGGAGGGTTGACAAGTATGCCAGTGGCGTTGCCTGGCCTGCCCCGAATGTTTTTTCTGTAGCCCCGGACAATTCTACCTCAATAATATAATACATTAACCGTGCTTTACGTGAACCTCATCATGACACTAGAGAGGACGGCAGGACTGTAATTTCCCGTGTTCAGTGAATGCAACAGAGGCAAGACACCAGACCAATCAGAAATAGAAATGCATGGAAATAAAAGTGTGCTTGTGTCATTCAAGCTCGGCTCTGTGTGTGTGTGGAAATAGCGCATTTAGTGTGTGTGTGAGAGAGAGAGAGAGGGGGGAGAGAGAGAGGGGGGGACCGGTGCCAGCAGGGACCGTGTTGTTAGCATCTGGTTAGCTAGCTGCACTATGAAGTATTATTTGAGTTATTTGAAGTATTAAAGTAACGTGTTATGGCAGGAAAGTTCAATCTGGTATATTCATTTTAATGTCACCTTATATAGAATGTGTGTTAAACTTGTGATTTCTGCATTGAGTGACTTCTGCCTAGCAGATACCAAGAAGAGGCCCCTAGGGTCTCTCTGTTAATTATCAATAGTCCTTGCAATTAACAGGGGAAGTCCCAGATACATTTTCAGATAATGTAGTTAAAGTCTTGTAGAATTAATGATTTATCTCCTACACATCCTGCAGACCTTGAGACTTGGGTCACCCAGCAGTAACCAAGATAAACGTCCTTTTGAGCTTATCAATAAAATGTATTCATTCCTAGTAAGCTGACTTTGGGGTGAAGGGAAGTTCAGGGAAGCCATTAAGCCACAAGAACAATTAAACTTCTGTTAATCAACCAAAACTCATGACTTTCAGGGGACAGGACATTCGGACCTATAACAAGGGTCACTTCATAGAGAATATGTGTGTGTATTCCTTACTGTATAATCATTTATCAACTATTCCTGTATTGGTGTTTTATTTTGATTCCTCTGCTTTTATTCTTTCACATGTGGGTACTGGAGGGCTACAAACATTGTGGAGAAATTAGCTTAAACATGTTTTATTACTCTATATGAAATGGAAGCAGCTTTTATGACAGGGACGAGAGAGCTGGGGGAGGGGACATTCTTACCGAGATTTGTAGCATGTCAAATGATCAGGGAAATCTACTTGTTTTAAATAGATGTGTGTGGTTGACTACTTTGTATTAATAATAACAGTATGTGTAAAGGAAGCTGGAAATATGCAATGTGAAACCTTTTATTTGAAATAAAGATTCTGCAGGGAATATTCTTAAAGAACAATAGCTCAAGTGTCTGGAAGATTTGCAGGCTAAATGAGTGTGCGGTACTTTTTACTGCTTGAGATCAGAGCTGATGTTTTCCTCTTGTTATTATTGTTTGAGGTTAAGGTAACTCACATGTGTTATTTGTATAATCCAACTATAAAAAACTATATCTTAAAACTATCTTTATAAAATGCCAAAAGTATGTGAAACTTGCAAGGAGGGGTTTGTTATCTCGAATGTAAGGGTCGCCTCTGGCTCGCGCTGATTGGCTGTCTTTTCTAAGTGGAGGACCCCTTGTGGGGGGGGGGGGGGGGGGGGGGGCAGCCGCATAGCTCCTCCTGGGGTTTTGGATAGAAGCCTATGTTTTCTTTAGACCAGCCTCTTCTTTTCTTCAAACTGACCAGATCCGTGAGATTGGAGGAAGAGCAGGAAGTACTTCCTTTGTGTTTGTATTTGTATTTGTATTGTTACTTTTTATCATTAAAACAAGATTATTGTTTAACTTGCATTTTGGTGTTTCTTAATCCCTTCCTTTTTACGAATTTACCCAGCTTACCAAACGACACGCGGAGACGAGGTTGGTTTTAAACATCCTCCAAATCTCCAACAACTAACGGACATAAGGAGCTGTTTGTTCCACAACAAGCTGGAGGAGAGTCCTCTCCTCTCAGACTGAGAGGCTCAGGTGAGCTAAAGGACTCTCTGAGGGTTTAGATAGTTAACTTTTGCTAAGTTATCCCAGTGGGTCTCAAACGGTTTGGTCACAAATGATTCAAAAGATTATTTCCGCGGCACACCTTCATGATCATTATCGTTATAAAAAAAACAAGAGAATAAAGGAAAAACAGTTATGTAATACTATATGGCAGTAAAACAAGAATACAGTTTGAAAGGGGAGTGATTTGTAAAATATCCATAAAGAAAAAGAACATCTGCTTACAGTTGTGTTTCATCTGGGTGTTGAGAGATGTATCCATAGATCTCTTAATGTTGCTCTCAAAGTGCACCAGATTGATGCTTTTAACTTCAATATTTAAAAAAAATCTTCCCGGGGAGCATCCCCACGGACCCCCCTAGAGGAGGTGAGGTCCGCTCCCCACTCGTAAAAAATAGCACTTTACCCCTGCCTATATGCCGTGAGCTGATTATCGAGCCTTCATTGTAACAATCGCGGGTGTACTGTGTGTTTGCGTGTGGGGAGTGTTGCAGTAGAACATTCCACTGTAGCGCCCCTGTTGCTCGCGCTTTTGTCCGTGCTCTATTGCCCGTAATAGTGTTCAATGGAGTTCAGCACCTCAGCACCCCAACTCAAAATACCTTTCCCGCGCCTCTGCTGGAGTGGCACCTAGTATTCCTCATAAGTGCTGCTGCATTGTTTCATATTTCATGATTATGGGACGCTAAGGCGCAGACATCATACACACACACGACTGTCTCCAGGGGCGGACCTAGCACATTTGGTGCCCTAGGCGAGCTTCACCACTGCGCCCCCCCAAAACAAATATCAAAACATCTTAACAGTTATACAGTAAAGTACTGCAGCTGTATTTATTACAAGCAAGAACAAGAGCTAAGAATAAATGTAAAGTGCACACTAAAGAATTAAAACAAATAAACAACTTAGCTAACAAACAATAATAATATCAATAACAAACAATAAAAGAATGTGCAAATTTGCTTTCAAAGAAAATTAAGAAGAAATGTAAAGTGCACACTAAAGAATTAAAACAAACAACTTAGCTAACAAACAATAATAATAATAACAATAACAAACAATAAAATAACGTGCACATTTGCTTTAAAAGAAAATTATGTATTGTAAAATATGTTACACATGTCAAATAATCAAAATATAATATGCTAAATAAACAAACAAATACAAAAAAATTACAAATTCACTTTGTCTCAAGAACTATTTACATTCCACTCCCTATCATCACACAAGGTTGGCCTACATATTAGCTCCTACTGGTTTCCATTTACAGTGCAATCCTTCTGGCCTTCCTCGCTGCAAAGTCATCAATCACATCATCATATGAAATCTGACCACCAACCTCATGGTTAATACTGATTACAGCCAGACCACTGAGGCGTTCTTGAGCCATGGTGGACCTCAGGTATGTTTTCAAGAGTTTTAATTTGGAAAAACTCCTCTCGGCTGAAGCTACTGTTACTGGTAGCGTTGCACTGATCCGCAGAGCAATACACAAGTTGGGATATATTTCGGTGAGCTGCTTTGTGTGTATGAATTTCAACAACTCAAGAGTTGTCATGCTCTTTGATGGCAAGTCAGGTACATTTTCCAACTCCTGAGCCAGCTCCTTCCCATCCAAATCAGATTGCCCTCCATGGCTTAAGGTGTGTGCAAGTGCCTCTGCTTGCTTCATCAGCTCTTGGTGTGGCAGGTCTGGGAAGTTGTACAGAATGCCAAACTTGTCTTGCACATGTTCAAGAGTGGTAAACCTCTCCTTTTGTGCTGACACTGCAGCATCTACCACCACGTTAAAGAACGTTACCTCCAGATTTTGCAAGGCATTCCTCAATGGCTCATCAGGAGACTCATATGAGAAGTGCCTCTTTGTTGACTTCAGCCGCTTTTGCACAAGGACTGCATCCACATTCATGTCTTCACACATGTCCTTGGCTGATGTTTGTGCAGCCACAAAGCCTGTGGCTCTGTAGGATTTGAGAGCTTTTTCAGTCTTTTTCAGTAGACTTACTGCTACATCCACTTGCATTGTTTGGGACTGCAGGACTTTGCTCACCTGCTGAATTTGACTTAACATGTCATACCAGACCACTGTGCACAGTGAAAAGCGGAATGACCCCACTTCTTCTGCCAGAGACTGGGCTTCAATCCTGATGATTGGGTCTTTGGCCTGGTTTCTCACCTCAAGCAGTGCCTCTCTCACAGCTGCGGCTTCATATCGCAGAGGCTCCACAGCTTTCACTCTGCTCTCCCATCTGGTTTCTGACCACATTTTGAGTGAAAGGTTGACGTGTTTCTTGAGGATGGCCCATCTCTGTGTAGAGGCAGAAAACAGGCAGTATAGCTTCTGCACAATGCCAAAAAATGATATGGCATCTTTGGAGCTTTTGGCAGCATCAGCAATGACCAAATTGAGTGTATGTGCCCCACAAGGCACAAACAAAGCTCTTGGGTTCAACTGCAGTAGCCTGGCCTGTACTCCCTTGTTCTTCCCTCTCATATTTGCGCCGTTGTCATATGACTGTCCTCTGCAGTCATCAAAGGCAATCTGCAACTCCTCCAGCCTCTTCAAAATCAGGGCGGACAAACTTTCACCAGTGGACTCCTCTGCTACTAGGAATCCCATGAAGTGCTCTTTAATCTGGGGGTCTTCTTCCAGTGTCACAATTCTGATGACTACTGACAGCTGTTCAGTGTGGCTAACATCCGGGGTGCAATCTAAAATGAGGGAAAAGTACTTGCATTTCTTTATTTCTTGCACTATTGTTGATAGAATCTTTCCACTGATGCATTCAATCAACTCATTCTGAATGGTTTTGCCCAAGTAGCTGTGGTGGGATGTTTGACTTTTAATCTTGTGGATGTGGTCTTTCATCACTGGGTCAAACTGCGCCAAAAGCTCAACCTCTTTCAAAAAGTTTCCATTTGAAGGAGAGTGGAGTATTTCTGTCTTTCCTCTCAATGCCATATTTCGCCCTGCCAGAGACTGTACAATAGCAACCAGTCGTGTCAGCACTGCTCTCCACCGACTCTTCTCTGCCTCAAGGAGGGCCTGCTCTTGTTTGTCTATTGTTGTACCTTGTTTTAATCGAACTGCCAATTCTTTCCATGACGCCAAATTGTTCAGGTGTTCCGGACTATTTTCATGGCTGGTCAAAGCAGCACTTGCATTTTTCCAATCCGACAGTCCTGCATTTGTTAAATGAATTTGTTTTGGAGATAAAAGTTGACAACAAAAACAAAAAAGACTGTTCTTCTTTTTTGAATATGTCACCCAACTTCTTTTGATCCTTTCTCCATTTACTAAGGTCCTGCTGAAGTACTGGTGGTGGCAACTTCTCCCATCATCTCTCCTTGGGAAAATGAAATCAGGTGTTATCTGATATGGTCCTCTCCGAACAAACTCTGTCCTCATTGTGTCTGTGAGATGTGAAGGGCAGTCAGCAGGATCGGTTGGTAGTGGATCGTCTGTCTTTGCTGCATCTGGAGGGCATGTGAAGCACATTTTCTCACCTCATCTTCACAATATCGTCATACACACACACACACACACACACACACACACACACACACACACACACACACACACACACACACACACACAACCCCAATTCCAAAAAGGTTGGGACAGTGTGTAAAATGTAAATAAAAACAGAAAGCAATTATTTGAAAGCATGAGGACAATTAGGTTTATAGCTAAACATCCTGAGAAGAGTGTATGGGTGGAATCTGTGGTGCAATCAGGATGAGATGCAGCAGGCTGTTCTGACGTTCCTTGCAGTGGTTCTGGGCCTATACATATATAGAGAACACACAAGAGCAAATATATTGGCTGGATTAGAAATGGCACGACAGTCATTTTTACATTCAATTATTTATCATCACATCAGGAACATCTATTGACATATTGTACTCACCAGAACAAACAGACACAGTGGTCAGTGGCAGGGTGGAATCAGTGGTCATCTCATCAGGATGAGCAGCTTGCTGTTCTGACGTTCCTTCATGTGGTTCTAGGTCTATAAATATAGAAAGAACACACAAGAGCAAATATATTGACTGGATTTCACATTCAATTATTTATCATCAGGAACATCTATTGACACATTGCACTCACCTGAGGAAGCCGGCACAGCTGAGGTGCATGGCGGTTCCTTGTCAACTGATGCAGCAGATGGTCCCAGATATTTTAAAAGTGAATCTAAAATGATATAACAAAATGTGTATTATCAACATTGAATAATTTCCATTTGTTAAATATAGCTATTATTTAGTTAGTAAGCATTAGGACAGCCTGACAGGTCTGATTCAACTAATCAAGAGCTATGCCTATCTTATTAGAACAGTTGAATCAGGTGTGTTAGTTCTGGGTTGGAACGAAAACATTCAACAGGACTGGAGTTGAGAACCACTGAGCTAGTTAGCTAACGTTAGCGCACATTATGACAGGGTTGAATTTGGCAAATGTTTGACTCGGATAGTCAATGTGCTTTCTGAGGTAAACTTAACGTTAGCTAACGTTACCAACTAACTAACATTCCACCACACTGGCTAGCTCGCTACACCAAAACTAACATTGTTATTATTACTAATATTTCTATTTCATGACACAAAGAAAATAGCCTTATGACAGTTTCGACTGAATGGCAATAACAAACGCTGGCTAGCTAACGTTGGCTTGGCTAACTAGCAAGATTACATGATCCATTCGCTAATGTTGACAATACAATCAAAATTGCATACCTTTCACCTTGGCACGTTTCTCTTCTTCTTCTTTTCTTCTGTTTTTATACTGCGCCCCAGATGGCTTTTGCCTCTTCATAGTTCTCTAACGTTAGTCTTTCTTTCCTCAACGCTCAATTTTATAAACACTTGACCGATACCCATCAATGCACAGCGCTCTAGCATGTTCTGACTGTGAACACCTAAAGCCGAGGCTCTTAGACCGACCGACCGTTTTAGATTTTTGGCTCATTTTCCCTTATGTTAGAATTTTTTTTTTTATGTAAGAATAATGGTTGCAGATATAGAGGGGGGCGCCAAAACTGCGCCAAGCAAAAAAAAAAAAAAAAATTTGTATTTAATGAACAACATGGCTGGGTGCTGGGTGCTGGTTTGTGGTCGTAGCACTCTCTATCTAACCACTCGTTCAGGTGCTTTCTCGAGTGATTGCAACCAACTACCGCACACGTAGTTCCCGAACCACTTTTCTTCATGTTGTAATTGTTATATCCTCTTTGTCTCTGCGATATCAGTGCTTTGTCGGCACAACGGAGCTAGCTAGCAAAACAAACCCAGTCCGCCAAAACGGAAGTGCATTGCATCGAAGGGAGGAGTTCAGGATGTAGAGCGGAAACGGCTCAATAACTTGTGTATAGGCACTTAGTTGTTCACAGATCTACTCTGAACGTAAGCTCCCACAGACCTTGAGCTTATTGAGGACTTCAGTGAACCCTTATGTGAAGCCCCCCCACCTCTGCCATGCTCAAACTGCGTGCTTATGGGAATGATGGCATGGAATGAAGGTCTGGTTGTAGGCAAGGTTGCATATCAAGAAAGCTTATGTATAAAATAATACTGTCAAAATTATCGCGTTAACGGCGGTAATTCATTTTTTGAATGAATTGCGTTAAAACATGATGCAAAATAAAGTCCGCCAACTCGCGCGGAGTAAATTGCACAGACAGCAGTTAGTAAGATTGATTTCAGTAGCCACTTGTCTGGAAATACCGAAGACCAGAAACGGTTTTGAAAACTTTTGTCGCGTAGTGATCGTCTTCTCAGTAGAACATCTTTGATAATGTCTTCTGGCCAATCAGAATCAAGATAACGGCGTGGTGTTGTTGCAGGAAGTCCAGACGGAGAATACTTTTGCTGTAGTACAGGGGTGCACATAACTGGTACGCAGGTTATGTGCATTATCTGAAATGCGTACCGTCACTTGTGTCACAAAGCGCATTTGCGTACCGACGTACTTGTGAATCTTTTCCAGAAGGCGGTTAGATCACCGGACGACAGAGTCGGTCTCCGTGTGCACTGACAGGGCTGCTGTTAACGTTGGACTGTACAACGGCATTGTGCCAAAACTATGCCAACCGGCTGCGGAGGGAGACTCCCCCCCTTCACTGGAGAACTGCGCTAAAACAGCTGATCACAACGTTCACACTCTGTGGTCACGAGGTACTCCACTAGCCCCCCCCCCCATGTTGATAGAAATCAACACGTAATGAAATAAGACCCCACGGTTTGATGATTGATAGGTGTGTGGGATGTCTTTCATTTTGACACACAGAAAAATGTTATAATAAATGGACATATCCGCCTTCTTTCATTTATCTTTCCATTCCCATAACAATATACAGTACATAAAGAAATGGCATATTTTGGACATAGTTCGAATGGTGATTAATCATGATTAATTTTTAAGGTGTGATTAATCTGATTTAAAAATTGTAATCGTTTGACAGCCCTAGTATAAAAGTATAACAATTATTATGTACATCCATGACCCAAAACACTTTAGAGATGTGATTTATATAAATAGGAAACTTTGTCAAGGTAAAACAAAAATATATGTGTAAACTCTGTAAAGATAATAATTTTAAAAGGCATTTAGTGCTTTCAAATGTGTAATTATCATGTAATGAGGCTGTTTAGACTGCATGCAAAACACTTCAGAATTGCATGTACCAATTTAGAACCACTGGAGGAGAACACTCAGGGACGTGCACACATAGACTCTAGGTAGTGCTTGAGCACCTGCCCGTTTTGCCCTCTGGAAAGCAATGTGCCCTTTTGAAAGTTCGTAATTTTTTTAATTCATTTTTTTACAGTGTACTGTATGTGGGCTCATGGTAACATCGATCAATTCAGGATTAAAAGCTTCTAATATATACAACAATGCGCATTGTAATTTTGTCAGACATCCCCACACGTGTCCCGCGGCACTCCCGTACGTGCACTGGCTGCAGCCCCTCCCTTCCCTGCTCTCAACGTGAACGCGCAGCGCGCAGAGCAGACAGTTTGAGTTTTGAGTTTGAGACAAGCGAGACCTGCGCAGACCTGCGCAATTTCGATCAACGTCTTGCTAGTGCGTTGATTGATGGTTAGTCATTTTGTCCGACTTGCTCTGGAGGCTCGCCTACATGAGACGTTGAAATCTCGCGGGACAAAGACGCCCGCAGCCTTGAGAGCGAGGCGCGGCGAGACGCCGCAGTTCCTCTCCACGGGCTGCGGAAGCGAAATGCTTGATGGGAAACGACTCGCTGGTATCTCGAGCTGAGCGGTCATTGGTGGTTTTTACCACGTGCTGGTGATGAAACTCTCCAATTGGCTCGGCAAAAGTTTGTTGTTGTTTTGTGTCAGTTTTACGTCGCCCCCTCCATTAACATTTTTCATAATTGTTCCACAAGGTTTATCATCATGAAATTAATATCTATATATGTTATACTATACTTGCACTGCTTACCGTTTTCACACTTTATATATCTTAGCATATTCATACACACTGTTCATACAGCTCACAGGCTGCTGTGTATATTCATACCCCTCACTGTTTATTCATCATTCAATTCATTCTATATTTTATTCTGTAGATTGTGTAAATTACTATTCACTTTACTGCTTGTTGCACTCCTGGTTGGAAGCTAAACTGCATTTCGTTGTCTCAGTACCTGTAATATGTGCAATAACAATAAAGTTTAATCTAATCTTGAGCAGGAACAAATGTATTAAGTACATATCTGACATTAACGATTAAACACATGTGTGCATTCTTTATAAATCCAAAACGAGTCAAGCCGACTCCGGAGGTGGCGGTATGCACCTTAAAGTTGTTTGCAATCCGCCAAAAAAACCGAGAGAACAAGAAGGCGAAGAAGAAGGCGAAGAAGAAGAAGCCGACTCGGAGCTGTCCGACTTCAGGCGAGCTTTTTGAGACCTCCCCCGGCTGCGATCGGCTATTCTCGTCTACTTTCGAGGCGAGCCGCAACGCGTCTCAAACAAGCCTAGTCACTCAGTCAGACAGGCCACGGCGGGTGTGTGGTGCAGCGGCACGCAGCAACACGATTAAAAGTGCCCTAGTGACGACCAAGTAAGTAACCACCAGGTAACAAATACAACGAGTGTATTGTTTAATCCCCTAAATCAGATGCCAAACTAAACTATAACTTCACTTCTTTTCTTGCATCCATCCATTTATTCTCATTGTGCACTTTGCAATTACGACATACAAGATGTGCCTTTAATAAATCTCACACTACTAAGGCAGGAGGCGGTTCCACCAGGGGCGTCAATCCCGGGGGATTGGACCCCCCTAAGTCATTTAGAATAATACAAATAAATGTTAAAATAATAAATTTTCTGATAATAAATCAGTAAAATCAGGCAAAAATAAGAATTAAATAACATAACCCTAACTCTATTTAGGGGCAATGGATGTCCACTCTCGGGAGACGGCAGACAGTGGTGCGGTTAGCCAAAGTGACAGACCTAATGTTAGCCCTATTTACAGGCAATGGACGTCCACTCTCGGGAGAGAGACCTCCAGCATGTGTCCCTGAAATGGAGACTCTGTTTATTTCACTCATCCAGGACAGAGACCGGGGAAATCTCCTCTCTGTGGCCCCTCCAAGACCCCCAAAGGACGGACCACAGACCTCCAGCATGTGTCCCTGACATGGGCACCTCCATAACCTTGCACACCGTGAGTCCCCGGGCCCCCGGACTTAAGCACTCCCCCACGGACTAAACCCAGATGTTCACACCCTACAGAACTTCATGCCCCTGGTTACCCTAAAGGGGGTGGATTTTGCGGTGCTTTACCGTCCGCACATCGGCATCCATATTCGGCCTTATTCATGACACCACCACCCCTTCTTTGGAAGATATTCTCATGCTCCTGGTAACCCTTTAAAAAGTCTGATACTACCAGGGCTCATCACCGCACTTTACAAGCCAGAAATAATGTTTAAATGGTCGGGGAAAGTGTTTTTAAACGTCTGGAAGAGAGTTGTAGCCTGTCATTTTGCAGGATATCATTTAACATTGAACATCTCCTGGAAATGCACAGAATATGTACATTTCCAGGAGAGATTCCATGTTAAATGATATCCTGCAAAATGACAGGCTATGACCCAGGAAAAAGTGTTTGAAAGGCGGGGAAAAGTTGTTTAAAATAGTCGGAAAAGTGTTTTTAAACGTATGGAAGAGCGTTTTAGCCTGTCATTTTGCAGGATATAATTTAACATGTAACCTCTCCCGGAAATGCACAGAATATGTCCATTTTCAGGAGAGGGTCAATGTTAAATGATATCCTGCAAAATGACAGGCTAAAACACCCAGGGATACGTGTTTGAAAGGCAGGGAAAAGTTGTTTAAAATAGTCTGATACGCCCAGGGCGCATCACCGCATTTTACAAGCCAGGGAAGGTGTCTTAATCATTGGTACACATTGTTTAAATAGTCTGATACCTGGCACTGTATTTGCCCCTGGGAACCTTCAAGGTTATACTAATGTTTTTTTATTTATTTAATTATCACACCATTTTTACAAAAACAGTATACAAAATAAACATAATAGCAACATGATTACAACATGATTAACAGGGGCCTGGGGGCCATTTTAGCCGTCTAACTTGTACGGTGCACCGGGGAAAAAAGGTTGAGTCCACGGCCCCTTTCCCCTCATCAGGAGTATCAATCGGTCCTGAAGAAGAGGTATCGCTGCTCTTCGCCCCTGAGTCCTCATCGGAGGTAGCTGACGGTGGTAGACCTCCTTCTGATGATGATGCTGCTGCAGCTGCTGCCGCCCTGAACATGGAGCGGATCTTCAATGCCTCCTTTATTCCAGGCGTATTCGCGTAGAACCGGTCTGCAGTGCTTACGTCGTGACACATAAACCTAACGAGAATCGACCTGCTTTCTGGATCTTGGTGATGCTTGATATTGTCAGCCAGGGCAGTGCGCAAGATGGTGAAGGTGACGGCTGTTTCTAGCCCAGCATCAGCCCAAGCCCTCTTCAAGTGAGCGTTCAGGTTCTTGGAAGCGTGCTTCCCCATTGTGAAAAGGAAGAATTCACTCTGAGGACCCGACAAGCCCTCTTTTATCCCCATCCACCGCATGACCCAGCTAAACTCCTTTATTGTAAGCACCAGCTGTGCTTCACCAAATGTCTTGGCAGTCTTGTGATCCTGCACGTGGATGATGTAGCCCTCAGCAGTGCCCCTTCTGTCCGCCTCAAAGACCTCCGTGTTGGTCATGTTTGCGTACACACCCGGACGGTGGCCATACAGGAGGCTCCAATGGAGGGTTAGATAGCCATATAGCAGGTACTGGGTGATTGAGGTCGGATTGCTAGCCATCAGGTCAAGGAGATCAGGGATGCGCTTCTCAGCGGCCGCCATGGCGGCGAGAAGCTCCGCCTGGCTCAGCAGACGATCCAGCTTGTCCCTCTTCACCTTAAACCGGTGGACAGTGACAGACTTTTTCAAATCGTTAATGTTGGCTTTCACCTCTCTGATGATGTGGGTCATATCAGACTGGGTGAGCCTGCACCCCCGGAGCTTTGACGCAGACAAGTACCTCAGGAAATGGTTCACAGTCTTCAGGAACAACAGCGATGTTGTGACTGCCCGGCCCGACTCTGAAATATACTCGCTCCAGCCACGGACCCTCTTTGTGTCTTTTAGAAACAGCCAGTCTGACAGCCGGTCAACACCATGGGCAATGAATACTAGGAAGTTCTTTATCCGGCTGACATTGGACATACAATTCTCTTTCCGTTTTACTGTCGGTGCGAGACCCTCACAATGACCTCTGTATGTCTGAATGTACGTCTCCATGCTTTTAGGCAACGTGATTTCACGCATGGTATTCCCCCGTCCCTTCCCAGTGGACCAGTGATTTTGGGGAGAGGGCCAGTCCTTAGCCAGATTAGCTTTCAGCTTATTGGAGACAGACGCACGGGTCTTCTGGCATACAGGGGTCTCACTACCGGAGGCTTCTGGGGACCACATGACAGTCTTCACCGGGGTCTTGCTTCCGGAGGCTTCGGGGGACCGCATCACAGACTTGAGAAGGGTCTCACTCGCAGAGGCTTCTATGGACCGCATGACAGTCTTCACCGGGGTCTCACTACCGGAGGCTTCTGGGGACCACATGACAGTCTTCACCGGGGTCTTGCTTCCGGAGGCTTCGGGGGACCGCATCACAGACTTGAGAGGGGTCTCACTAGCAGAGGCTTCTGTGGACCGCATGACAGTCTTCACCGGGGTCTCACTACCGGAGGCTTCTGGGGACCGCATGACAGTCTTCACCGGGGTCTTGCTTCCGGAGGCTTCTGGGGACCGCATCACAGACTTGAGAGGGGTCTCACTCGCAGAGGCTTCTATGGACCGCATGACAGTCTTCACCGGGGTCTCACTACCGGAGGCTTCTGGGGACCGCATGACAGTCTTCACCGGGGTCTTGCTTCCGGAGGCTTCTGGGGACCGCATCACAGACTTGAGAGGGGTCTCACTCGCAGAGGCTTCTATGGACCGCATGACAGTCTTCACCGGGGTCTTGCTTCTGGAGGCTTCTGGGGACCGCATGACAGTCTTCACCGGGGTCTTGCTTCCGGAGGCTTCTGGGGACCGCATCACAGACTTGAGAGGGGTCTCACTCGCAGAGGCTTCTATGGACCGCATGACAGTCTTCACCGGGGTCTTGCTTCCGGAGGCTTCTTGGGACCGCATGACAGTCTTCACCGGGATCTTGAGAGGGGTATTGCTGCCGGAGGCTACTGTGTTCATGCCGGGGGTACTTGAGATTGCTAGACCCTGAAATCGTATACATTCTTCGTCTTCCTCAAGCAGAGCAGCAGTGGCATTCTGCTTCCTGGGTTTTAGACCCTGTTTTAGCCTGGAGCGCAGGGTCTTCACCTCATCAATGAGGGCATCCTTCTGAGCCCTCAATGCCACATTTTCCATCCTCACCTAAATGCAGTCCTCTTCGTCACACTCGGTATGTGGGGAGAAGGGTGGAGGGTGCACCGGGTATTCCTCCTCATTGTCTATATCCAATACTGTAGCCATTCCAATGATGGGATTAGTCTCTCGGAGGTCATGGAGCAACTGCATGGCCACACTATGCTTCAGCCTTGCCATGACCTGATGTGCCTCATCTCGGGAGAACTCAGGGTGGTCACGAGTTACATGATGGTGTAGTTTCTTCCCAGCATATGAACACCCTGTGATGGGACAGGGTTTGGTCCGAACATTTATTCTACCACTGGCCATTTTAAGAATGATGCCTCTTTCCTCCAGGTTCCGCACTGCATGTTTGTGCTTAAGGTGCTTATTCAAAGCCAGATAGCAGAGTCTGCACACCGGGCATTCGGTCAACATCCTTCCCAAAACACACACAATGAATTCTATTTAAATGGTTTTCTGTTTCTCCGTTTATATGCGTTAGTCAACTGGTGATTGCAACCATGGGTCCGATGCTTCAATGCAGGGAACACGGACCAAGGGGAGGACTTGGGTTACCACCTGGTTAAAATGGTCCCACCTCCGCACCAACGCGGGGCTGGTGATGGGTCCGATACATTGATTGTTTTTTGTTTCATGGTTCTGCCACGAGCTCACAAGACAGTTTTGGGTACAAAAACGTGGGGATAACAGTACCTCTGGGCGCTCCATCCCGCTCCGGCTTTCGCCGCAGCGGGGGGAGGAGGCATTGAACCCCTCGCACCTGCACCCGGAGGAGGCAGGGGAGTCAGGTACCCGGAGGCGCACGGTGGACGGCCAGGGCGAGACCGCCACACCGCACTGGAGTCAGAGTTCCGAGTTTTTCGAGCCAGGTCCCGGTGAAACGCAGTACGGAGCACCCGGAAGGAACCTCCAGCAGACCCCCCCGCGCGGTTCCCTCGTCCCTCGGAAGAGGCGGAGAGGTGGGTGTTTTTCATCTGCTGGCGGACTGCCGGGGAGAACGTGCTGCTTGGGAGCCAGGCTCAGAGTTAGTGGCAGTGAGAGCCTGTGCACCTGCCTTTTACAGCAAGCACGCGCTGGTATCGGGGTGGGGAGAGAAGGTAGAAGCAGAGGCTGCAGAAACAGCCAGAGCCTTCCCCTCTAACACACCCCTCATTTGGTGCATTGAACCCCTCGCACCTGCCCCCGGAGGAGTCAGGTACCCGGAGGTGCACGGTGGACGGGCAGGGCGAGACCGCCACACCGCACTTGAGTCAGAGTTCCGAGTTTTTCGAGCCAGGTCCCGGTGAAACGCAGTACGGAGCACCCGGCAGGAACCTCCAGCAGACCCCCCCGCGCGGTTCCCTCGTCCCTCGGAAGAGGCGGAGAGGTGGTTGTTTTTCATCTGCTGGCGGACTGCCGGGGAGAACGTGCTGCTCGGGAGCCAGGCTCAGAGTTAGTGGCAGTGAGAGCCCGTGCACCTGCCTTTTACAGCAGGCACGCGCTGGTATCGGGGTGGGGAGAGAAGGTAGAAGCAGAAGCTGCAGAAACAGCCAGAGCCTTCCCCTCTAACACACCCCTCATTTGGTTCATGAGCACTGGGCAGAGTCCCCTGTCAACTCTCCTTATATTCCTCCGGAGACCAGTTGGGACATGGCAGCATCCCACTTTGCCTGGTACACCATATCGTTAAATGAGCTCAGTAATGTACTGCACAAAATCACATGGGTAAATGAGCTATGTAATGCCCTGAAATATCATATTTGGTTTATTTCCAAAAAGCCTGGAAAAAACACATATCCTGTAAAATATCATTCTTTGTTTATTTCCATCCTTCAGGCAAATACACATATCTTTGTCCGCTCCAGGAGCACCCGCAGTTTGGATGAACCGACCGCCAAGCACCGGAAGCTGGACCCGGGGAGGAGGCCCTCCGATGGCGGGTCAAATTTGCTGATACCGCAGCTGGCTGGACACTAGCCGTAGAAGAACACCCGGGCGGGACCAGGCATGTCCCTCTTTGCAGACAAGCATATATGCGCTCCGGCATTCGCCGCATATATTTGTCCGCCCCAGGAGCAGAGTCAAACCCGCAGTTTGGATGAACCGACCGCCAAGCATCGGAAGCTGGACCCGGGGAAGAGGCCCTCCGATGGCGGGTCAAATTTGCTGATACCGCAGCTGGCTGGACACTAGCCGTAGAAGAACACCCGGGCGAGACCAGGCATGTCCCTCTTTGCAGACAAGCATATATGCGCTCCGGCATTCGCCGCATATATTTGTCCGCCCCAGGAGCAGAGTCAAACCCGCAGTTTGGATGAACCGACCGCCAAGCACCGGAAGCTGGACCCGGGGAGGAGGCCCTCCGATGGCGGGTCAAATTTGCTGATACCGAAGCTGGCTGGACACCAGCCGTAGAAGAACACCCGGGCGGGACCAGGCATGTCCCTCTTTGCAGACAAGCATATATGCGCTCCGGCATTCGCCGCATATATTTGTCCGCCCCAGGAGCAGAGTCAAACCCGCAGTTTGGATGAACCGACCGCCAAGCACCGGAAGCTGGACCCGGGGAGGAGGCCCTCCGATGGCGGGTCAAATTTGCTGATACCGCAGCTGGCTGGACACTAGCCGTAGAAGAACACCCGGGCGGTACCAGGCATGTCCCTCTTTGCAGACAAGCATATATGCGCTCCGGCATTCGCCTCATATATTTGTCCGCCCCAGGAGCAGAGTCAAACTCGCAGTTTGGATGAACCGACCGCCAGAGCACCGGCACGAGGCCGGGCCGGCGGAGGCCTTCCGATGGCGGGTCGTGTTTGCCATTCGATCAATGTCTTTGCAGACAAGCATATATGTGGTTGTTACGCAGGATCAAACAGGTAGTTTGATGAAGTAGGGTCCTGTGCCCGGAGCAAGGCCAATTGCTGAATGCCGCAGCCGACTAAGGCCGCTATGCCACAGTGGAGGATGAGAGAAACAGGTGTTTGTCTTGCATTCCACGGCGAAGTGGGGAGGTGGAACTTCCACCCTGCTATGGAACCCGTGGTGGGACCCCTGAGTCAGACGGTTCGTCTTGGAAACGCTTCATATCGGTCAGCCTGGGAGGTAAGAGACGCAGGGTAACGGACACGCAGGGTTACCCCCACGCAGCCCACGCAACACGGAGGAGGCAGGGGAGTCTGGTACACGGAGGCGCATGGCCGCAACACCGCACTGGAGTCAGGGTTTCGAGTTTTTCGAGACATGTTCCGGTGAAACGCAAGACTCCAGCAGGAGCCTCCAGCAGACCCCCCCGACGTTTCCCTCGTCCCTCCCGGCCATCAGAGTCGAACCCGCAGTTCGGAGGAACCGACTGCCAGAGCACCGGCACGAAGCCGGGCCGGCGGAGGCCCTCCGATGGCGGGTCGCGTTTGCCATTCAATCAGTGAGAAATCAGAAGAGGAAGGGAAAAAAAAGACTAACTTGTCTTTTTGGAGTTCCATAAAAAATGGGTGAAAATGAAAAAATGTATCCGAGAATAGTGCCCCATAAGGCGGGTAGAGTCCCCTGTCAACTCCCCTCGCATTCCTCCACACTCACAAAGTAACACTTTACTTTTTGGAGAACCGTACAAAACAACTAAAAGTGTTGAAATGTATCAGAGAATAGTGCCCCATAAGGCGGGTAGAGTCCCCTGTCAACTCCCCTCGCAGTCCTCCACACTCACAAAGTAACACTTTACTTTTTGGAGAACCGTACAAAACGGCTAAAAGTGTTGAAATGTATCCGAGAATAGTGCCCCATAAGGCGGGTAGAGTCCCCTGTCAACTCCCCTTGCATTCCTCCACACTCTGAAAAAGTCAGAGTTATTTTTTGGAGAACCATCAAAAATGGCTAAAAGTGTTGAAATGTATCCGAGAATAGTGCCTCATGAGGCGGATTGAGTCCCCTGTCAACTCCCCTTGCATTCCTCCACACTCTGAAAAAGTCAGAGTTATTTTTTGGAGAACCTTCAAAAATGGCTAAAAGTGTTGAAATGTATCCGAGAAAAGTGCCTCATGAGGCGGATTGAGTCCCCTGGCAACTCCCCTCGCATTCCTCCACACTCTGAAAAAGTCAGAGTTATTTTTTGGAGAACCATCAAAAATGACTAAAAGTGTTGAAATGTATCCGAAAATAGTGCCTCATGAGGCGGGTAGAGTCCCCTGAGAACTCCCCTTGCATTCCTCCACACTCTGAAAAAGTCAGAGTTATTTTTTGGAGAACCATCAAAAAGGGCTAAAAGTGATAAAAATGTATCCGAAAATAGTGCCTCATGAGGCGGATTGAGTCCCCTGTCAACTCCCCTTGCCTTCCTCCGGAGCCCAGTTAAAAAAACTTAAAGTTTGGTAATAACCATGCTGGGGGGTCTCCGGTCAACAAAATGTATCCGAGCCAGAGTGCACATACAGCGGATGAATTCCTCCATGAAGTTACACAGCCGTTTTTTTTCTGAGTCCTCTCAAAAACCAGGTTTCCGATTTCGTGCAGACAGTAGCTTGGAAAACATGAACGTTTTTTTACGACGGAGAAGGGGAAGTCTGGATTCCCCTCTCCGTTGTACATTGCAACGGGGGGGGGGGGGGGGAGAAAGTGTTCGGGGCTTCGTCCCGAAGCGCCGAACACTTGAGCATCGGAGCCCCTTCTTCTGAGCCCCTTCTCCGTTGTAATTTCAAAACTTCCTTTTTTGATTATTTTGACATATAATTGACCGTTTTCTTTCTTTTTTTTTTCTTTCCACGGGTGGGGGCCTATGGCAGGCCGCTTATGAGCTCCCAAATTCGGCCCGGATCCTCCGGGATTTGTGGGATAAGCTCCATAAACTGACAAAGTCATCCAAATATGTCACTTTTATAGCCCAAAGATATATAATGCAAATACATAAAAATAGTAAAAAGTACAATTGTGCTCCGCATTAACCGGAATTTGATTTATATAGCCTCAAATAAATGATTAAAAATCATTTTCGTGGGGAAAAGTGTTAAAACGCCTGATTAAAGCATATGCAGGACCCCAGTGAGCTCCAGACTATGTGCATTGTGTCAGGGGGCCTTGTGAATGATAACACCCATCATTTAAACGCAAAAGCCACCATCAAAAGTCACTTTTAGGGGAAAACGCCGGCTCTGTCCATTTCGTTAACAAACTGATGGGCAAATGGACAAAAGTGTGATTAAAGCATATGCAGAACCCCAGTGAGCTCCAGACTATGTGCATTGTGTCAGGGACCCTGTGAATGATAACACCCATCATTTAAACGCAAAAACCACCATTAAAAGTAACTTTTAGGGGGAAAACGCCGGCTCTGTCCATTTTGTTAACAAACTGATAGGCAAATGGACAAAAGTGGGAAAACGGAGGAGCCGCTGCTCCACTGCTCCAGGCTGTGTGCATTGTGTTGGGGACCCTTGTGAATGATAAGACCCATCATTTAAACGCAAGGGCCACCATTAAAAGTCACTTTTAGGGGGAAAACGCAGGCTCTGTCCATTTCGTTAACAAACTGATAGGCAAATGGACAAAAGTGTGATTAAAGCATATGCAGGACCCCAGTGAGCTCCAGACTATGTGCATTGTGTCAGGGACCCTGTGAATGATAACACCCATCATTTAAACGCAAAAGCCACCATCAAAAGTCACTTTTAGGGGGAAAACGCCGGCTCTGTCCATTTCGTTAACAAACTGATAGGCAAATGGACAAAAGTGAGAAAACGGCCGAGCCGCTGCTCCACTGCTCCAGGCTGTGTGCATTGTGTCAGGGGGCCTTGTGAATGATAACACCCATCATGTAAACGCAAGGGCCACCATTAAAAGTCACTTTTAGGGGGAAAACGCCGGCTCTGTCCATTTCGTTAACAAACTGATAGGCAAATGGACAAAAGTGGGAAAACTGCCGAGCCAATGCTCCACTGCTCCAGGCTGTGTGTGCATTGTGTTAAGGGACCCTGTGAATGATAACACCCATCATTTAAACGCAAAAACCACCATTAAAAGTCACTTTTAGGGGCAAAACGCAGGCTCTGTCCATTTCGTTAACAAACTGATAGGCAAATGGACAAACGGGGGAAAACGGCCGAGTTGCTGCTCCAGGCTGTGTGCATTGTGTTAGGGAACCCTATGAAGGGTGTACATAAGTGTATACATGTTTTAAATAGTAGGATACCTCCAGGGTGCATCACCACATTTTACAAGCCAGGGAAGGTGCATGGATCCTGGGTAAACATTGATTAAGTGTTTTTAAATGTGTGGAACAGTGTTTTGTCACTTTCAAAACTCTCCTGTCATTGACCGGAGAAATTTGGTCGATGTTGTATTCAATCTGGCCATTAATATTCCAGTGAGACGAAGTACGTACATTGACCGGAGTGATCCCATGTTAATTTTGTCCAAAAACCGGAGCATTCCCTAGCCCTAAAACCAAAATAAAGTAACCAAAAACCGAAAAGAAACTAACAAAATCCGCCATTATCCGGCAAATTTTTCGCGCACAATTTCGGATCGCACAATTTCGGCCGCCACGACGACTCAGAAGGTGCCCTTTTTTTTCTCTTGAGCACCTGCCCCTATAAATGTCTGTGCACGCCACTGAGAACACTGTTATTATTCAGGTAAAAGTGTGACGACCCCTCCACACCACTAGGAGTTCCGTTGTCTCTCTCTCTCTCGTTTGCAGGTTCCAGTGCTGTGGGTGATCATGGACTGACGAGCTGCACCTGGGAAATGAGTCATATAGTACTTGCAAACTACAATCTCCAATTTCCTGTCCGTTCACAGTCCACAAACTTGATGAGTACAAACAATATGGAGTGTTTACAATGAAACACTGACCTCTGTTGTGTACACAGAGAAGGTGCATCTTTGAGAACCCTTTGGAAATATAACAAGACATGGAATATTATAGCATCTTTCTAATGAATGAGACATTGTTGCTGTCTGTATTAAAGTGCATGTGTATCTCTTATCTAAGTTCATCTTCACTTAGTCTGGGAGAAATATTGTCTTTATGCGTATGAAGACACACATATGGGGGGGGGGGGTGAGAGAATCAAAATTGTACACACATATTTTGTTATTTCACTTTAAGTATGCACTTGTGGTAATATTCGAAATGTGCCTCTTTACCTTCAGATTCATGACTAAGAACATGGTCACACGCAGGAAGGAGATGTTCCGCCTGCAGAGGAAACAGTTTGCTTATCATATTCAGGTTATTTATAAACTGATTAGGAATGCCACCAGCAGATTTATAGGAGCCTATTTTGGAGGCATAGTCATTGTAATATATAAATATTATAAAACTAAATGAAAATAATAAACAAATAACGGTACTGCCGGAAGTTTACATTTATAAAGAACTCCCTTAGCTAACACTGTACTGCTTATAGATTGACTATTGACTTAGTCATCTTAGAAAGCGTAGACTCTGAGACCTAACCTGCTCCGGAGCAGAAGTTGCCATGGCGATCTGACCAAGTAAAAAGAGAGTTGCCTTCGTTACCCGGAAAGCTCTTGGGGCTCAACACACCTGACAAACGACTCCTGTTTTGTAGTGCACCCCTCTGTGTTTAGGCCTGTAGGTTTAACATGGCTGCGCTGATGTGGCGATTTTGATGAACTTTTAGCGAATGCTGAATCCCAAAAAAAAACGTCATTGTTTTTGCACTATCCCCCGGGCACTCAACAACACAAACCTAAAGTAGATCATCCAAACACAGACACACACACAGACGGCGGTATGATGATACAAAGAGACATTATTTGGTTAAACCCCTGATGTTACTCGCAAAATATGTCCACCCTGTCATGGAAACATTGAGAGTGCTTTCACGTATACATTTCATTCTCTTATTAATGTGACCAGGCTCATCTAACGCAGGGGTTCCCAAACTTTTCAGCCCGCAACCCCCAAAATAACAGTGCCAGAGACTGGCGACCCCCTCGGGGTCTCGCGACCCCCACTTTGGGAACCCCTGATCTAACGGACGGCGCGGAGCGGAGGTGGGCTTTACAAGTCAAGCTGGACCTATTCGTGACCGACTTGAGTACGGTTTGGATGCTGCATTTTCCGACGCTCCTCAAACACATCACATCCCCGGCACAAATCACGGATGTGATGACAGATTTCATTGCGAGGTTGAAAGAGAACTTTGCCGGTCGATTGGATGGACTTGCTCTGCCCACAGAGGTGATGGGCTTTGCCAGAGACCCCTTCACTGTTGCAATAGAGGGGGACGTATCAACCAGAGCAAAGGAAGTGGTCCCCTGCATTGAAGAGGGGAACATGCATTCATCCGTAATTAGGGTGACCAGGTCCCACCAAACCAAATGTGGGACAAGGAGTATGTTTGTGTGGGACAATGTGGGACACCCTCTCAACAGCACCACCCCCCCCCCCCCCCCGGAACAAAATCTCTATTTCTATTTTCTTTCATTTGGTTTATTCAACAGCATCCAATAAACAATGACAGAATGTGAAGTCAGAATGCATTAACAGTTTAGTATCTTAAAAAAGAAAAGTAAA
Organism: Notothenia rossii; assembly: GCF_949606895.1. NCBI lineage: Eukaryota > Metazoa > Chordata > Actinopteri > Perciformes > Nototheniidae > Notothenia > Notothenia rossii. The sequence goes on from NC_136903.1 coordinate 41,746,921, forward strand.
CTAAGGCTAACCAAGGCAGGCATTATTCACTTCAAGTGTTTAGAAATGCATCTTCCTAATTCAACTAGTGTATTACCTGTAAAAGTAGGCACAACATAAATTAATAGATCAAATAAAACCATAAGTACAAATCAAAACTGGCCAGGAGGGAACAAAAACATAATAATACATAAAATAAAATTGCTTTCAGTTTTGTCCATCACAGCAACAACAACAGGTGCCCCCCCCCCCCCCCCCCGACCCCCCCCCCCCCCCCCCAACAGTGTGTGGGCTATTTTGTCAAAAAAGCGTTTTAGCCAATCAAAATGAAATATGCGGGACATCGTCTCAATTTGCGGGACGCACCAAAAGTCGTGAAAATGCTGTGCAGTCCCGCGCAAAGCGGGACATCTGGTCACCCTATCCGTAATGGCACAAGAGCAGTGTACTAACGGGCCAGCAAAGTTTTGGAGTGATGTCAAAAAACAGCAGTTCCCTAACATTCAGAAAGTAGCGATCTGTGTGCTCAGTATGTTTGGATCAAGATACAAATGTGAATCAAGCTTTTCACATATGAACTCAATAAAAAATCACTCGCTGCTCCCTGACTGACAGCACTCTTCACCAATGTTTGAGGATTGACATCCTATGAGCCACAAATCACTGCCCTTGTTCAAAACAAAAAATGTCACTTCTCCCAATGAGAAAGTCAGCGATGACAAATCACAAATGAGGTGATAGTAAGCACCTAGTTTACTATAGTAGACGTGTAGTGTAGTATTCATTCATATGTAGTTACCATTATCCCGTGTTATGGGTTTTTGCACTGAAGGGTTTGACAATTCTTTCTGTATTCATTTTAATGCACTTTGTAATGTGTCTGGGTAAAATGTGACCAAACATATGATTTTTTTTATTTTACTTGAAAAGTGAAAAAATAGTATTGCTATAGTAATACCTATTTTTGTTACATTGGAGCTCTTTAACTGTTTGTTAATGCACTTTTTGATGTGCATGTGTAATATGTATCCAATATTATTTTGTATGTGAGGACATTTATTAAGACTGCTATTATTGTATTCAGTTAAATGCACTTTGTGATGTACCTGTTTAAAAAAAAATCAGCTTCCACCTCAGTTAATTCAGAAGATTATACTTGAGACACCTGGAGGGGAGGCGTGTTTTCGGGGACACGTGGAGGGCTTTTACCTGTCCATGTAGAACTCCAAGCCTATACTGTAGGTCAGTTGATTCTGGCAGGAGTATGTCGGTCAAACAATGAGGCTTTACAAAGTCTGTGGGATGCAGGGCCCGGGAGGGGATGTTTGCCCCCCCAACGTGAAGCACACCTGGCAGACACACATTAACACACAAATCCAAATACACACAGACGAGTATTCTTGTTGATGTTATGATGTTCTTTAAAATTGGTTTCGGTTTTGATTTATTTAACAATAAATGATCATTTCCTCTCAAAAATACAAAAAAATACGTTCAGTGTTTATTCTTTGTATATTTACTGCAGTTTTTCACGTTTACCAGCATTCTGATACATTGTTTACAGCTTGAAATGCTGTTAAATAACATTTGGTAATGATTTTTGTGTTAATGTAAGAGGGTTTAAAAATGTCTATTTCCTCCATCTCTCACTTTCTTTTTTCTGAAGGCAAAGAATACATCACTTTAGGCAAAATAGCGGATGTTTTTATAAATTCAAATATTTGAATTCTATAAATTGCAATAATAGTTGTTATCGACAAATGAACGGTAGGCCTATACTGTATGCCACCCTAAGTGGCAGATAGGGTGGACATTTTGACCTTCAGTAAGCATATTAGACAAATTGTGACTAGCTGGCTGGTCTGGTTGTTGAAGACAATTTAGTAGGCAAAGTTACAGGTTTTTAAAAATATCATTTTCTAATCGCTTCCAGAATACTCTATGTCTGTGACATGTTAAGCTTAGGTAGAACAAGTAGGCAAACTCGCCTGTCTTTCCCGCCACTGGAGACAGGAAGAGAAGAGCGTCTGTGATGTCACAGGGGGGGCGGAGACCCGGGGGGTAAACTACGAAGCAGGATTTTTGCTTAGCCGGCTAACTTCAGGGAAAACTCGGGATTTCCGGTCCTACGAAGCTGTTTCTCTTTTTAGCAGGCTAGATCTCCATGGCAACTTATGCTGTGCGGCTAACCTGCCCCGGAGCAGGGGGGTTTACTACGAAACAGGATTTTCGTTTAGCAAGATAACTTCTGGGATATCCGGTACTACGAAGCTGGTTCACTTTTTAGCGGGCTAGATCTCCATGGTGACTTATCCTGGAACATAGTCTGTGCTCCGAAGCAGGATATGTTCCAGGATAAGGAATCATCTGTGCGGAGTTCTTTTTCTTCTTTGCTTTAATGGCGAATCGCTGCCACTTGGAGCATATATCGCCACCTACTGTTGATTTATTTAATGTATAAACTGCCCGTATTGTTCATGTAGAACAGTGTTCACGTAAGCCTGCACATTGATTTTATTTTTCATTGAATGTAACCGTTTCAATAAGGATAAATCTATTACAGGTTGAGGTAGAAACCATGGTGGAACAGTTGATAACAACAGTGTGCAGAGTTTAAAGTGATCAAGTCATATTACAGGATAAAGGATACAGTTCAAACTGCCGTTGCAGTTCAAATAACCGACTGTGTGAACGTGAAAATGAATAGAATATCACCTCCCATCTTCAGAGCAATCTGACTATTATAACATTAGCGTTAAGAAACTTACTTAAATATCTGCCACAATATAAGTAACCGGATCAGAGTAACATTAAGTACAGTCCACGGCATATCACATCATAATGTATCATATATTTCCTTATCTGAGTCAGCTGAGCCGTATCTGGCCGTGCAACACTCACAGTGTCACATACTGTATGCAGAAGTATTATTTGAAGCAACACATTAAGTTGACAAAACACTTGAGTCAAATGTAATTAAAGTCAGATCGTGTCTTAGACAGGGCAGTAATATCATAAACCTGTTAATGTACGCATTCAAACACTTTTTCTTTTACCAGCTGTATTCACCTTGCAGGCGCAGCTATGTGGCTTTTATCCTGGATAAAGTGTTTAAGTCATGCATGTTTAAAGTTAACTTCTTCATATTTAACTAATATTATAGTTGACTTTTCATTCAGGAAGTATGACGCTGCGCTGTCAGTACGCTTCTCCATGTTTGTGATTGGTCGAATGCTCCAAATACCACCCCTTTTATGTGAACGCGCACCAGATAGGGCATGTCTGGCTTGAGCAAACGAGTTGATAGCCAGCGTTGTAGGACAGTTTAGCGAGAGCGGCTTTGTTTTGGATTAAGTCAACCAGATAACTCAAAACATATCCAGGATAGGTTGAACTAGATTCGTAGTATACCCCCCAGGTTAGGTTGCAGGCTAAGAGCTCAACTCAGTGAAAGCACTGCCTGCTGACCAATCAGAGCTCAGTGTGTGGAGTTTAAAGCGATCAAGTCATATTACAGGAGAAAGGAAATACAGAAAAGCTGCCGTTGCAGGACAGACGGCCGGCACAAATCACCGACTGTGTGAACGTGAACATTAATAGAATATCACCTCCCATCTTCAGAGCAATCTGACTATTATAACATTAGCGTTAAGAAAGCTTACTTAAATATCTGCCACAACATAAGTAACCGGATCAGAGTAACATTAAGTACAGTCCGCGGCATATCACATCATAATGTATCATATATTTCCTTATCTGAGTCAGCTGAGCCGTATCTGGCCGTGCAACACTCACAGTGTCACATACTGTATGCAGAAGTATTATTTTAAGCAACACATTAAGTTGAGGAAACACTTGAGACAAATGTAATTAAAGTCAGATCCACTCATGTCTTAGACGAGGCAGTGTCACACTCCTAGGCTCATGTCACGTTGGTAGTTTTGTATGTTTAGGTTATGTCACGTTCTATGTCTAGGTTTGGGTGTTTTGCTGTTTTCCCTGTCATGTTTTCCTCCTGTTTATTGTCTGGTCCTTTTCCCTGTGTTTTCTCTCCTGTCGTTAGTTTCCCTGGTGTGTCTAATTGTCTGATTATGTTCACCTGTGGCCCCTGTGTTTCCTCCTCCCTCCTCACCTGTGTCTTGTTGTGTGATTAGTATTTTGTGTATTTAAGTTCTGGGTTTTCTGTCTGTCTTTGTCGGTTCGTCTTTTGCCTTGACTAGTTCTGCGGTGAGTGTTCTGTTTTGTCTTTGCTTATATCATAGCCTTGAACTAAAGGAGTTTTTTCAGTTTATATCTGCATTTGGGTCCTGCTTCCTTCACAATCCGTAACAGAACAAACCGACCAAAAAATGGACCCAGAGGTTTTTCGTGAGTTTGAGATGGATCTGTTTGATCTAGACCAGGGGTTTTCAAAGTGTGGGTAGGTGAGCCTCCCCTCAGAGAACATAAGAACAGCCGCGCCCCCCCTCCCAATTATTATTGATGTTATTATTATTATTATTATTATTATTATTATTATTGTTGTTGTTGCTATAATGCAGGTGTATTCAATTAAATTCTCTGTTTTCGCTGTCTACCTTCCGCCATTTGAAATTACTCCGACTGTTTCTCTCCTCTTGTCTCGTCTCTGTGTGTGTGTGTTTGAATCTATCGTGCTGACTGCACCGATTTGATTGGCTGAGTAGCGTCACCTCCTTAAAACATTAAACAATAACTTTTTAAAACCTTTTTATTTTATTTATGTTTTAAACATATTGTATAAAACTCCGCCACTATTTGGACTATTCCTTGCACCCCTCTAGAATAAGCCCGAATGGTCTCAACCATATTGCATCAGTAACGTGCACTTGTTATTATAACAAGATCGCAAGGACACTGGTAGCGATCGGAAAATTGAGTGTTGTTCAGTTTGTGTGTTGTGGAACATGCGTGTCCATGCATGAAAATATACCACACACCCAATTACAATTGCATGTTCAATTCACTACCCTGGAAGTTAATACAGTTGTTAAAGTTGGAACAGCCTGTGGACAGCCGTTCTTCCTTGCATGTCAGTCGCAGACACCTTCTTACAGAGGACAGGCACATCTAGCTGCAGCACGACCCGTATATTTCCGCACGCCGTGTTCTCAAGACATATTTTTTTTAACATTTTCAACATGGTTGATAAATCCTTATATGCTCCCGGCAACACACCGAACGTCAACTTTGCCTCCTTATTACACTCACCCATACTTTAGTGGGAACAATGTGTCTGCGTCTTTGATGCACACAGGAATAAACGCAGATCATACTCTGGCTGCAGCCTTGACCGGTACTTGCTTTTGATCAAAGTTAATGCGGAAAACCTGCACTCACACAGGTAGGTGGAGGTGAAGGGAAGGAGCACTTTTACAGCCTTTTTGCGAGGTGGGGGAACTCGGTCTCCACAGACAGCCACAAGTGGGCAAGTGTCACTTTACTCGTCTTTTTCTCGTTCTTTTGTGTCTCACGCTGCGCCTCCCCTGAAGCTCTCTGGCGCCCCCCAGGGGAGGTGCGCCTCACACTTTGAAAACCACTGATCTAGACTTTTCTCTACAATGTTCTCATGCCGAGTGGAAAGGAACTTCTTCCAGAAAGAACAAAGAGGCTATTCTTGAGAGGGCACGAATGGAAGTGGCCGAAATGCCTTGGTTGAGGAGTTTGTTGCCGGAGTGGTTACAGCTCTTCACAAGTTCTCCTGAGGACTGGTCCGATGCTTCTAACCCTTTCCTTGGATCCAACTACGGTCCTGTTGGAGGTCCACGGAGTTTCCAAAGAGCCTCTAGGAGACGCAAGGCCAGGATTCCAGCCCGTGCTCCAACAGCCATGATCCCGGTGTGGGATTCCCGGCCTGCTAGCTCCAGGCATGCTAGCTCCCTGTCTCCCAATTCCCAACCTGGCACCATACGCCTCGGTGGGATCCGTCTGAAGTCAACCTATGCTTCTGCCCCAGTTACTGCTCCTGTTCAGGAGTCGTATGATGGAACTCGTCTTGCTTATGGAGGTCCACGGAGTATTCAGGCGGCTGCGAAGAGAAGGAGTCGCAAGGCCAGGTTAGCAGTCCGAGCCCCAGCAGCCATGGTTCCGGCTACAGAACCGGCCCACACAGCCATGGCTCCAGCCCCAGTACAGGCCCCAGCAGCCATGGTTCCATGCTCCAGTACCGGCCCACGCAGCTTTGCTTCCATATTCCATTACCTGGCTTACACAGCCAGGGTCCAGGCTTCCGCTCCGCGCCCAGCAGCCATGGTTCCGGCTCCAGTGCCGGCCCCAGCAGCCATGGCCCCTGCTCCAGAACCGGATCTTACAGCCATGTTTCCGGCTCCAAATCCGGTCCACACAGCCATGATCCAGGCTTCAGCTCCGGACCTTACAGCCATGTTTCCGGCTCCAGAACCGGACCTTACAGCCATGTTTCCGGCTCCAGAACCGGACCTTACAGCCATGTTTCCGGCTCCAGAACCGGACCTTACAGCCATGTTTCCGGCTCCAGTGCCGGCCCACACAGCCATGTTTCCGGCTCCAGAACCGGACCTTACAGCCATGGTCCCGACTCCGGCTCCTCGTCACCTGTTGACTCATCGGCCGATGCCAGCTCCTCGATTCCTGTCGGCATACCAACCGACTCCAGCACCTCGTCTCCTGCTGGCTCTCCAACCGACGCCAGCTCCCCGAATCCTGTCTGCATACCGGCCGACGCCAGCTCCCCGAGTCCTGTCGGCATACCGGCCGACGCCAGCTCCCCGAGTCCTGTCGGCATACCGGCCGACTCCAGCACCTCGTCTCCTGCTGGCTCTCCAGCCAACGCCAGCTCCCCGAGTCCTGTCGGCATACCGGCCGACTCTAGCACCTCGTCTCTTGCTGGCTCTCCAGCCGACTCCAGCTCCTCGTGTTCTGTTGGCAAACCAACCATCTCGAGTCCACTCTCAAGGTCCTTCTCGAGTCACCTCTCGAGTCCCCTTTCAAGTCTTTTCTCGAGTCACCTCTCGAGTTCCCATTCAAGACACTACTCAAGTAACCTCTCGAGTTCCCTCTCAAGTCACCTCTCGAGTTCCCTCTCAAATCACCTCTGGAGTCTCCTCTCGAGTTCCCTCTCGAGTCTCCTCTCGAGTCACCTCTCGAGTTCCCTATCGAGTCCCCTCTCGAGTCTCCGTTCGTTTCTGCCCGAGATCCCTCTCAAGTCATCTCTCAAGTCAACTCAAGTTTCCTCTCGAGTCTCCACTCAAGTCCCTACTCTTGTGCCTTTGGAGGTTCCGCTGGGGGTCCTGGCAACTCTATGTCCTGTGCCGTTGGAGGCCCCGCCGACTACTCTTCTGCCGGGGGTCCTGCCAGCCCTATGTCCTGTGCCGTTGGAGGCCCCGCCGACTACTCTTCTGCCGGGGGTCCTGCCAGCCCTATATCCTGTGCCGTTGGAGGCCCCGCCGACTACTCTTCTGCCGGGGGTCCTGCCAGCCCTATGTCCTGTGCCACTGGAGGGCCCGCTGACTACTCTTCTGCCGGGGGTCCTGCCAGCCCTATGTCCTGTGCCGTTGGAGGTCCTGCCGATGGATCTCCTGCCGGGGGTCCTGCCGGCCCTGTGTCCTGTCCCGTTGGGGTTCCCGCCGACTACTCTTCTACCGGGGGCCCTGCCAACCCCATGTCCTGTTTCGTTGGAGGCCTCGACATCACCTGTATTGTCGGGGGTCCTGCCAACTCCTTGTCCTCTTCCGTGGAGAATCTTGCCAACACCCTTTCCACCGGCTCTGGTTCCTGTCCGGTAAACACTGGCTCCTGCCCGGTCCCCTGAGAGCTGTGGTCTTCGCCCCTCCTCAAACTCTGCCTTGCCCCCGGGCCGTCTGCCCGAGCCCCACTTTTTGAACTCTGCCTTGCCCCCGGGCCGTCCGTCCGAGTTTCCCTTTTTGAACTCTGCCTTGCCCCCGGGCCGTCCGCCCGAGTTCCCCTTTTTAGACTCTGCCTTGCCCCCGGGCCTTCCGCCCGAGAACCCATCCATGGTCTCTGCCTTGCCCCCGGGCTGTCCGCCCGAGACCCCCCCTCCGGACCCCCTCCACCCACCCTGCTGGACTTTGTTTTTTGGGACATCTGGGATCCATCCCTTGAGGGGGGGGTTCTGTCACACTCATAGGCTCATGTCACGTTGGTAGTTTTGTATGTTTAGGTGATGTCACATTCTATGTCTAGGTTTGGGTGTTTTGCTGTTTTCCCTGTCATGTTTTCCTCCTGTTTATTGTCTGGTCCTTTTCCCTGTGTTTTTTTCTCCTGTCGTTAGTTTCCCTGGTGTGTCTAATTGTCTGATTATGTTCACTTGTAGCCCCTGTGTTTCCTCCTCCTTCCTCACCTGTGTCTTGTTGTGTGATTAGTCTTTTGTGTATTTAAGTTCTGGGTTTTCTGTCTGTCTTTGTCGGTTCGTCTTTTGCCTTGACTAGTTCTGCGGTGAGTGTTCTGTTTTGTCTTTGCTTATATCATAGCCTTGAAATAAAGGAGTTTTTTCAGTTTATATTGACATTTGGGTCCTGCTTCCTTCACAATCCGTAACAGGCAGTGATATCATAAACCTGTTAATGTACGCATTCAAACACTTTTTCTTTTACCAGCTGTATTCACCTTGCAGGTGCAACTATGTGGCTTTTATCATGGATAAAGTGTTTAAGTCATGGATGTTTAAAGTTTAACTTCATATGTCTAATATTATAGTTGACTTTTCATTCAGGAAGTATGACGCTGCGCTGTCAGTATGCTTCTCCATGTTTGTGATTGGTCGAATGCTCCAAATACCACCCCTTTCATGTGAACGCGCACCGAACTAGATAGGGCACGGCTGGCTTGAGCGATCCACTTGATAACCCGCGTCGTAGTACAGTTTAGCGAGAGCGCGTATGTTTTGGATTAGGCCAACCGGCTAACTCAAACATATCCAGGTTAGGTTGAACCAGCTTCGTAGTACAGGCCTCTGGACAGGGAAACTGATACAAACATGACATGATCAATTCACGGAAGCTGAGTAAAACTTAACTTATTAAAACTGATATGAAAAAAATTATGATTTTACTACTTTTGCTTACATTGATATTGAATTGTTGCATTGGACATAGCGAAATAGACGAAACACTGAAATACATCTTGAAAATGTGTCTTAATAGCCGTGTTATGCATTAAATATTAAACTTAGACTAACATGAAAACCCCCGATTTGCAATGTAAATATAACATAGAAAATTGCTGATTAGAGATTAACCGTAGCTTCACATTAGCAAATGGTGGGATTGTGTATAAAATAGCCTCAAAAACACATTTCCGCTATCAGATGTGAATATTAGTTGTTCAGAATCACAAACTTGATGGACTTCACCTCAAAAGTATAATTGTAATACATTGTAGGCCTATATGTGTTTTGCAATACAGTGAAGAGGTTATTAACTCGTGTCTCTTCCTGTTTAATCCGGTGTGATGTTCCACACACAGATCTCACATCTGGTTTAACCCCTGCCAGCTTTGATCTTTTTAACATTTGTTTCCAGTGTACTAGTCTGAAAGCAAAAGCCGTTAGATGTTGACATGCGTTGGTATATGTACTGTAATTTGAAACTTTTCCATGCCATTAAACCGGATTCTTCCAAGTTTATAAGCCCACCATCAAGCCTCAGAGTTTCCAAATAAAACGTCCGCAGCTGTGTGCCCTCAGTGCGTCACTGCTCTTTGCTCAGTGGATCGGCACACAGACAGGAGAGATGTCCGGGATCAGGCTGCTGCTTCTGGTCTCTCTGTCCCTGAGCCTGTGGGTCCGGAGCGGGGCTGAGATCCTGCCGGGAGCCCTGCAGCATGGCCCGGCCAGCCTGAACGACATGTTCCGGGAGGTGGAGGAGCTGATGGAGGACACGCAGCACATCCTGGAGGAGGCTGTGGATCAGGTCTGTGGCATGTTTTATACATTCATACAAAGGCAGAGTTCTTATAACTTGCTATTTTTTTATACAGTACATATTTATAATGAATAGCAGTGGAGATGATCTGTGTCAGGGACATCTCGTGGTGCTCCTCGATTAGACCAGCAGACACTACACATAGTTTCCATGCATGCTCTATGTCTGACCCAAACCGTGTCTGAATGGCCTATAATAGCCCTCATGTTATTCATAATGTATTTTGTCTGGTCAAAATAAAGTTAATAGACAACAAATACTCACTTTGTTTTTGTTCAGCTGACACTTAGATACAGTGAGGTTTGTCTTCGTCCCAGGATTTAGATTTCAACAATCTAAGAAATGTGTTGCTATTAAAGTATTGTCTGACAAAGGGGAAATAAGCACTCTTTAAGTAAAACTAGAAATGCTGGATAGAAAGAGACTCTGAAAGTTTCAGGAACAAAGATTCTCTCTTTTTTGTCCTGATTGATTTCTATAAAAACATGTCTGAAAATGAGCTGATCAGATTTTGGCCACTTTAGGATGTCATGACGATGTTTTGGCTTGTGTAACCATTAGCCAATCACCAACCAAGGTAACCCCCCCCACTTATCACCTGAATCTCCTCCTAGAGCACCATTGAGTTCTTTGTAACCAGATCTCTCTCAGAGGGGCGTGGGGAGGGGCTCCTTATTTTCATCTAAAGTAACAGACAGAGAATCAGCACTACGGAAACAGGGCTGAAACAGAGGGGATTATGGGTAATGCTGCAATGATCTGTTTGGTGTTTCAGCCAATCAGAGACAGGTTCTGTATACATCTGAAACCTGTGATATATTGATGAAAAACAGTATGATAGGGGACCTTTTTTTATGCATACTAAAATATGCATCAAAATCTGCTCCCATTTTAAAATCATATACAATTACTGGATTATTATTATGCATGCATTAATTTGTTCATCACAACTGTTAACGGTACAGCTCATTTGTATTTATTTATCATCATTTGTATTAGTTTATCTATATCTTGTATTAGCTTATAATCTGAATATGTAAAGTAACTTATTTTGTCAGATAAATGTAGTGGAGCAAAAAGTACAATGTCGGCTTCCAAAATTGTACTTTTTGGAAGTCAAAATTGTAGTAGAAGTATAAAGTAGCATAACATTGCATTACTAAAGGAAAGTACAAGTAGCCCCAAATCGCACTTAAGTACAGTACTTGAGTAAATGTACTTCACTATATTACACCATAGTGTCTGATACATACAGTATGTCTGAATACTACAAACTCTCAACAGTTACAGCCAGCTGCAGGATTCTTATTCTCCTCTCCCTATTGAAATCTGATCCTCATGGAGTACTCTGGGTTTATTTTTTAAGAGATTTCTGAACATTCCACCCGACAGATAACTACTGAGAGTGCTAAATCATCTTCAACCTTCCTGGATCTGCATACTAACCCCCACGATGAGACGAGGAAGATGACAAAGGATGAAGACCGACTGCTTCAGGTCCTGGATGGAGCTGACAACGTATGCTCCCCGCTGAAACATGATAACGTGTGTTATTATCAGATTATGTTTTCATACATGGAAAAGCAAGCCTTGTTCACAGTCACATCCATTTATGGGTTTAGGAATGTGCTGAAACATAAATATTTTCCCCTTTTCTTTGCATGAATAAAACACAAAGATATAACTTCTATTGTGTTTGTCACATTTTGCTGTATAGAGGACTAATAATGAAACAGGCGACATTCATCTTTTACAAATCCACATGGAGATGTCTGGCCCTTGGAACTCGGGGTATCACGTGAGTCTGAGTCTGGTCTGTGTGAGGAATTAGACAACTGTTGGCCTGATGCATTCTGGGTTAATTCCTTGTAAAGCTGATATAATGTATAACTATAGAATACTTAGAACAGCTGTGAGTTGTTTTATTGAGCTCAAAGTGTTGGGTCTGCTTCCCCAGTGTGTTTAGAATAGGAAGAAACAAACATCCAGCCGCGCCAGTTTCAGATAAAATCAGTTTCTTTTAGCAGCAATAGTAAATGCAGACACATTTGAGTCTTTATTGTATTTTAACAGCATTCATTCTAGGTGAACATTAACTTCAAGGACTTATGTAAATGTATTCCCTTCAGTTTGGTAAGTATGCATAATGTGTGTAAGAAGAGAAGGACTGTGGCTGTTCTGTCTCAACTTGTTTTATGTAGAATGAGCTCATGCAGCATATACTTTCAGTGGCCAGCCCGGGCTGAAGTCATTATTACTGCGTTCAGCCTGTGTTGCCATTTTCCTTTACAACGGTGGTTTTGATCTGTTGCTTTCCTGGCAGCAGTACAGAAAGTGGTTATGTTAATAGACCCTTCTGCAGGAAAAAAAGTCAGGGAAGCCAGACAGCCTGCGAGCCATGAGGGAGAAGGTCTGCACTTTTGAATGACTAACTGTGAAGACATTCCATCCTCAACATGGAGTCTCACTTATATTAGTCAAGGGAGAGTCACAGTAGCATCGGCTGATTCAGAACTTTACAGAAAACACCCAGTTGTCTGTACATTTAGGATGAAGAGAGCTGAACCGTGGATGTTTTGAGATGGCTGTGTGAAGTTGTTATCAGCATGACTACTGTATCAATGTTCCTACTTTGTAATGTCACCTTAAGCTGTGACAGCTTTAAACAGACGTCCATACAAGTTTTAAAAGTGCCTGAAAATGGAAATATATGGCAAGGTGTTTAGTTTTGTGTATTCATTTCCAGTTAGATATGACTTGTCTCATAATCCTGACACAGCATTGAATCATTACAGGCCTTGTTATCTCTTGATTTTACGCAAATGTTATTTTTTAACTTCTCTTTGTCTGATTTATGAAATTGTTGATGAAGTGATCTGCCCTATTTAAGCAAACCATGATGACACTTTCAAAGGCACAATTGCATCCAAAAAACAAATAAATCATAATTACAACTTTATATTCTTTATAAGTGATTTTAAAGCCCACTGGGGGCTTAGCTTGGTCGGCTGCAATGTAACTAGAGAGTCGTAAACAGGGTTTATTGTACACAATGTTACTGTGCTTCTTCTTTTCTGCAAAGTCATTCGTTGAAAATATTTGTATTGAAAGCCTATAGGCGCATTCACACCGCAGTACTTTTCCTACAAAGGTTCATGAGAACTTAGTTCATGAGAACTCTTTAGTTCTCATGAACTAAGTACAGATCGCGTTCACACTGGAATAAGTCCCTGGGGGAGGATTAGGCAAATGAAGCCGCTGACATCACTTCTTCTTCTTCTGCTTTGGGTTTACTGGCAGGCCGCAAACAACTTCACGGCGTATACTGCCACCCGAAGTCCCCGGCCGGAAGTCCCCGGAGTTAGGGACTGGCTTCAGTCGAAGCTGCTGGGACTCCCAGCAGCTTCTACTGAAGCCTTCAAAGTAAATCGCCAGAACGCCGACACCTCCTCATCTCCACCGCTCCCATGTTTTCTTTTGTGTTGCCATAGGTTAGTCTCTCTGCGTTTGTGCGCTGGGCTAATGCTAGTAATGCTAATGCGAGGATAACAAAATGGCGGCTTCACAAAACCTTTTGGGAGTTTTACGGGGCGTGGTTTGCAATCCGCCCAGCTAATCAGACATAGGAACCTTTTTCTCCCACGAAAGTCCCTGCTCTCGAGCAGGGACGGAAAAGGGGGTAAAAAGGTTCTCATTAACTCATTTAAGTTCCGGCTCTTTTTGGTGTGAACGCGACATTTCGGAACTACGACGCAGTATTAGGGCCACACTTAGAAAAAAAAAACAGAGAGATTTCGAGAATAAAGTCGTAATAATACGAGAATAAAGTCATGGTTACGAGAATAAAGTCACAATTATGAGAATAAAGTCGTAATATTACAAGAATAAAGTCGTAATGTTTTGTGAATAAAGTAATAATTACGAGATTAAAGTCGTAGTTTCATAAGTGACTTGAGAAGCGGACTTGGAGGAGATTGTCTCCTTTCTGCAGGAGGAAATGGCTGGTTCTGGCCGACTACATTATATTACATTGCATTTAGCTGACGCTTTTATCCAAAGCAGTGTGAGAAAAAGTTTTTAGAGAGTACTTGTCCATGGACAAGTGAGTTTGGCAATTTACTTGTCCGAATACATTTTTCACTTGTCCAGAATGGAAAATATGGCAACACACATGCTGCAACCTGCCTGTGAGACAGAGTCCAACCACACATGTCCAACACTATAGGCCTAATAATAATAATACATTATTTTCATAGCCTATAGGCGTACGCTTTTCTACAACTTAAAGAAGCTTGCACGCTTACACATGTCCTGCAATACACATGCTGCAGCTGCCCAGCTGCTCACTGTTTTTAAAAGTAAATAAATAGTATGGTCATTTCAATAATGTACTTTCTATACCCTGCTTCATAAACAATACTGACATCCCTGTGCTCCTCCGAGTCTGGGGGTCCGGGGATGTGAGGAAAACGCGAGGACACAGACAGGGAGGCTGTTTCACTTCATAAAGGAAATGGCGGTCAATATTAACAACACAGGAGCTAAAACGCTTAATAATCTTCATTACGTGTTAAAGAAAGAACATAAGAAAGTTTGACAAAGATGAGGCTGTTAAACGGGCAGCGGATCCGCTGTGTGTAGAAAGAGAGAGAGAGAGAGAGAGAGAGAGACGCTGAGCTGCAGCGATGAGCTGATCCGGAGCATAGAGAGAGAGAGAGAGCTGCGGTCCGCGGGGTTCGGCCTCGCGTCCTGTCCTCACAACTCTTATTAATCCCGGGACCTGACAATTGTTATTTGTTCCTACTCGGAACCGAGTTTTGCTTCCCAACCCTGCCACTGTGCTACACGTCCCGCCACGCCATGCCCCTGTCTCAGTACAGAAAGCGGCGAGATGCATTTCCTTAGGAATTGACAAGCAGAACCGAAACTAACATTTCTAAACGAACAATGTCGGACACGGACAATTTGCGAATGAGTTCTGCCTTTTGTAAACTTAATTTGTCAATAATTTGTCAATAAATGAGGGCGAAAAACGTCACTTGTCCACCGGACAAGTCAATTACAAGATCTACTTGTCCGTTATTGTAAATAACACGTCCCGGACGGTGGGACGTGTGCTTTTTCGCACACTGCAAAGTGACTTACAATAAGTGCATTCGACCAAGAAGATACAAACTTGAAGAAAACAGAATCATATAAGTACATCAGGTTTCATAGAGCTAAAACATTTCAAATGCTACTCAACTGCTTCAGATAAGCCAGTCCTTTATTAGTATATAAGTGCTTTGTTGGCAATTATTTGTTAGTAATTATATCGCTCGAATTGGAGTCAAAAGTCACATATACCTTCGGCGTGAGAGGACGCTGGCGCTGACTGTTCGCCGCTTCTCTGTCCGAAAATCTTGTCTTTCTTTGTGTTAATCTAAGAGTTTCTGACCACTTTCTACTGCTATAGATTGCTAACTATTCTGTTGTTTTTTTGTTCTGATCTGGACATATTTGTTACACCCGACTGCCATTTTTGACGGACGCTTGGTTCTCTACCCTGCTACACCTACCTGCTAACACTGCTCCATCCATCAAATAACCAGCCCCATTCTTCGTCCTGCCCCTCCCCGTGGGCCCTGACTCTGGTTCTTCTTCCTGCCGGTCCCCCCATCTGCTGTAAAGGACAGCCTGCAACTGACCTCTCATCCTGTCTGACGGCTGCCAACAGCTCCACTTTCAGCGCCGCTGGTCTACAACCATAGCCAGCGCTGTGCTATCGCTAGCATCCTACCGCGGCACTACGATGTTACGATACTCTGTCTCCCAACTTTTTAATCTCAACAACTTTTCTGCGCTTCCTCTAAGCTTGTCTGTCATCAATTGCCTCGGGCTTCTACGCAGACCGAGGTATGTCCATAGAGGTTCCAAAGGCAGATTTGTTTACTCCCAGTCCGGAAAATCATCCATAACATCTATCTGGTCGACTAACCGCCATGTCCCACAACTGTCATGTCATCTGAGCGCACTTATTACTCCATATTATACACCCACCACTGGTCCGTTACAATCCCAGCTGTACCAAAAACCTGGAGTGGATTCCACTGCCCTCTTCTCAGAGCTGGTCCAAATTCCTGGAGTGGATCCCACTGCCCTCTGCTCAGAGCTGGCCCAAATACCTGGAGTGGATTACACCGCCCTCTGCTCAGAGCTGGCCCAAATACCTGGAGTGGATCCCACTGCCCTTTGCTCAGAGCTGGCCCAAACACCTGGAGTGGATTCCACTGCCCTCTGCTCAGAGCTGGCCCAAATACCTGGAGTGGATTCCACTGCCCTCTGCTCAGAGCTGGCCCAAATACCTGGAGTGGATTCCACTGCCCTCTGCTCAGAGCTGGCCCAAATACCTGGAGTGGATTCCACCGCCCTCAACCACCAAAAACTGATAATAACACACTTCCTTCCACCTCCTCTCCGCTCCTCCCCCTCATCTCACATTCCTCCCCGCACTGTCAACCTGGACAACCTCTCACCTCTTCAGCCTGTGACCATACCACGCCCCTCCCACTCAACTAATATTGCCCTCCTTAACATCCGATCACTCAACAAGAAAGCCCTCATCCTCCATGAACTAATCTTGGAAAAATCCCTTGATTTCCTTCTGCTCACCGAAACCTGGCAACAGCCCGATGACTTCTTCTCCCTCAACCAAACATCCCCCCCTGGCTTTAAATACATCACTAAACCCCGCCCCTCCCGCCGTGGTGGCGGCCTTGCTGTAATCCACAATCAGAACATCCAGATCACAGAACTAACCCTCCCCTCAGTTTCATCCTTTGAATTCATTGCCTTCAAAGCCCCTCCCTCACTGACAGTCATCCTCATCTACCGGCCTCCTAAACCTCATCCCTCCTTCCTCTCCGATTTCACTGAGTTCCTCACACTTGCCTCATCCCTCTCTCAACGTCTGTTACTACTTGGTGACCCCAACATTCACATTGACTCACCCACCTGCAAGCTGGCATCCGAATTCACAACCCTACTGGACAATTTCTCTATCACCCAACATGTCACCTTCCCCACCCATGAGAAAGGACACATTCTTGATCTCGTCTACTCTACCAACCTCCCAGTGATTGACCTCCACCCTTGCCCATTTCCCCTCTCCGACCACAAACTCATACAATTCAACATTGCCCCCCCCACCCGAAACCCCTGCCCACCCAGAAACATCACCTTCCGTAATCTACATTCCATTGACCATAACCATCTCTCTGAACTGCTATCGTCTAATCTCCCCCTGGACGCAACCCTCAGCTCACCTGACGATCTGCTCAACCACCTCAACTCCACCCTACTCACCTCCCTCAACACTTTAGCCCCCCTCAAAAATAAAACTGTTACTTTCAAGACCTCCTCACCCTGGTTCACACCCGCACTGCGTAAAATGAAGCAGCGAGGCCGCCAACTTGAACGTCTTTCAAAGAAATCATCCCTCACAGTCCATTACATAAGCTACAAACTACATCTCAATGCATACAGAGATGCTCTTATTGCCGCTAAATCTGCCTACCTCTCCAACATATTCACTGACCCCTCCCGTAACCCCAGGACCCTCTTCTCCACAGTTAACAAGCTCTTCAAACCTCGTGCTGATAACCTCCCTACTTCTACTTCCGCCACTTGCAGCTCATTCCTCCAGTTTTTCGCAGACAAAATTAACGCCATTAACCACTCCTTCTCAGCTCCATCTGATATACAAGCATCTCCCCCAACCTCCACCGCTACCATTTCTCCCCCCATCTCCCTTGACCTCCTGACTCCTCCTCCCCAGCGCCGCCTTTCCCAGTTCAACCTCGTTACCCCAATTGAAATACTCCATCTGATCGGTTCCTCAAATCCCACAACCTGCTCCCTTGACCCTCTACCCACTCCTCTCCTGAAGTCCTGCCTCCCCGTCCTCTGCACCTATCTTGCTAACCTTTTCAACTCCTCGCTGTCCCATGGAACCGTCCCCTCTGCCTTCAAAACTGCTGCCGTTACTCCAATTCTCAAAAAACCTGGTCTTGATCCCTCCTCCCTCACTAATTACCGCCCCATCTCCAACCTACCATTCCTCTCAAACTCTTGAATGCATTGTAGCCAATCAAATTCACTGCCATCTCCAAACCAACCAGCTTTATGAACCCCTTCAGTCTGGATTTCGTCCTCACCACAGTACAGAAACTGCACTCGTCAAAGTCCTCAATGACCTCCTCACCTCTGCTGACACTGGTTCCCTCAATATTCTCATCCTCCTCGACCTGAGTGCAGCCTTCGATACCGTGAGCCACAACATCCTGCTCACCCGACTCAGGGACATTGGTATTGAAGGTATTGCACTCAGATGGCTCCAGTCCTACCTCACTGAACGATCCCACTTCATCTCCCTCCCCAACCACTCCTCTGCCACAGCTTCAGTCACCCAAGGTGTTCCTCAAGGATCAGCACTTGGACCCCTCCTCTTCATCATTTACATCCTGCCCCTCGGTCAGATACTCCGCCACTTCAACCTGGACTTCCACTGTTATGCTGATGACACTCAGATCTACCTCAGCACCAAATCCCTCCATAACCCACCCCTTACCCACATCGATTCCTGTCTGACAGCTATTAAAACTTGGATGCAACATAACCTCCTCAAACTGAACAGCAACAAAACAGAACTCCTCCTAATTGGCTCCAAATCCACCCTCAGCAAGGTCACTAACATAACACTCACCATCGATGGCAGCATTGTTTCCCCCTCGAATCAGGCACGCAACCTTGGCGTAATCTTTGACCCCACCCTCTCCCTCGAACCTCACATCCGCCAAACAGTCAAAACCTCATTTTTCCACCTCCGCAATATTGCAAAAATCCTACCCTCTCTCACCCGCCCCGCAGCCGAACGACTAATCCATGCCTTCATTTCCTCCCGCCTTGACTACTGCAACTCACTTCTTTACGGCATCAGCACTACATCCCTCAACAGACTCCAACGGGTTCAAAATGCAGCTGCACTTCTCCTCACACATACCAAATCATGGCATCACATCAGCCCAGTCCTCAAAGAGCTCCACTGGCTTCCTGTCTCCCATTGCATCAATTACAAAATGATGGTCCTCACCTACAAAGCACTCCACCATTTGGCCCCCCCTTATCTCACAAACCTTCTCACTCCTTATCAACCCCCACGGTCCCTCAGATCCACCGCAGCCGGACTCCTATCCATTCCCACATCCACACTCTGCAACTTTGGGGACAGAGCCTTCTCAGTGGCAGCTCCTAGGCTCTGGAATTCCCTCCCCCAAGATCTCCGTGACTCTGAGTCCCTCACAGTCTTTCAGTCCCGCCTCAAAACACATCTTTTCAACTCTGCCTACCCATAAGCCCCCCTCCTCTCAATCAATTTCCTCTTGACTGCCTTTTTATTTATTTTACTATACTTACTTGTTTGCCTGTCCTTGTTTGTCTACCCTCCCTCATATTGTAAAGCGTCTTTGAGTCGTGAAAAGCGCTATATAAATAAAATGCATTATTATTATTATTATTATTAAAAGAGATGAGTTTTCAGTCTGCGCCGGAAGATTTGTAAGCTTTCTGCTGTCCTGATTTCAATGAGGAGCTCATTCCGATTCCACTACAAGCAGTGGCGTTTTCTCCTGGAGGCCTGTTAAGTGTAAGTATTAATATGTCTGCATGTAACTGCACGATAACTGTTCCACAGTAAGAGGGCGCTATAGGCGTAAGGAGGCGCAGCTATTGTAGCTGACGTCAGGTATCAGATATAAGGGATTGTTCCCCTTCTATCTCTCTCTCTCTAGCTCTCATGGAGAGCAGGTCAAGTGGTGCAATGCACATATGAAAATAAACCACGCCAGTTAAGGCTAAAGAAGACCTCGTCGTCATGACCAGTTTATTGCTATACATGTGACTCTGTCAACAAGGCCAAGGGAAGCCAGGCTTCCCCTGTTTTTTTGGATTGTAGTTATAATTTTAATAAATTAATAAAAACGCCGTCTCTCCCCCATTCTCATTGAGTATTTTATAAAGAGTAAAACAGCGCCCCTCTAGATGTTATGGCGAAACAGTAGATTGCACTCTGTTGCGAGAGGAGGCCAGCCGAAATTGGCTTCCCTTGATGAAAAAAAATGGAGGGATTGACCAATCAGACAAGACTCACGTCATGCCCCTGCCAACCTGTGATTGGTCAGGGCCATGCCAAGGGAAGCCAGAGGCGGCTGGCTTCCCTTGCCTCACAATCCAATCAAATCGCATCAATTTAGTGTTGCAGTGACGCGTCCTAAAACCCGGAAGTAAGCTGCGCCCGGTTTCCCATAGTTTCCCTCGACAAAAAACAATGGGATTTCTCCACAGGGTTTTGGAAAATAGCTCAAAATAAGGTCAGCAGAGAAACAAACCTGTTTGATAAATGCACGTTTTGTTCAGCCTGATAATATCCACATGTCTACTTTTATAATTTTCGAATCATAAATCTAATCGATAGAAGATAGATAGCGCCACTGCACCACTCTCACCGCCGTTAGAAAGTAGCAAGCAACTGAAGCAAGTGCAATTATGGAGGGTGGAGATTTGGAGTATTTAATCAAAAATAATTGTACTAAACTTCCCCTACAGCAGCAACAACAAATACAATCTGATGACAGGCCAATGCCCAAAGTGGAGCTGTGTACAGCGAGGAAAAAAGGAGCGAATCAGACGTAAAACGTTAAAGGTCTCCTGATTTAGTTTGTGAATTAATTAGTTTCGGCTGGAGAGTGCGTGCGGACCTCTCGATTCATTAGATAACAGGCGTGTGTAAGTCCTGCAGTCTGTATGATACAAATGTGTGTAAAATGATACCGGGTGCTGTAATCACTCATCTGGTTACGTTATTACATTGACCACCAAACCCCCGACCCAAAAGAAAGGACGTATTATTGGCTTCCCCTAATATTTTACCCACTCCACGCTACTGACTACAAGGCTATCGTTCGACTCCTTCTGGATTCAAAGCCTTGATTACAAGTGTCATTGTTTCTTGTGAAACAACAAATCCCCTTTGAACAGCTCGTAGATGTAACCAACGATAGCCTTGTAGTCGACCAGAACCAGCCATTTTCTCCTTCAGAAAGGAGACAATCTCCTCCAAATCCGTTTGGTTCTTTCTTCGAAATAGACATAGTTTTTTGCAAAACCTTTTCAAAGTTCTAATACTTATGATAATATGATGCTGATGTGCCAAAAGATTAAGTATTTCGTTATTTGAGAAACCTAAACTAAAGTAATGCTTCACAAGATGCTCCACATTCCTCATTGTATTGCAGGACGCTGCTGATGTCTGCTTCTCAAGTCACTTGTGAAACTACGACTTTAATCTCGTAATTATGACTTTATTCTCGTAACATTACGACTTTATTCTCGTAATATTACGACTTTATTCTCGTAACTATGACTTTATTTTCGAATTATTACGACTTTATTCTCGAAAGTCTTTTTTCTCTAAGTGTGGCCCTAATAGCCTACTCCGTCGTACGGAACTATATCAGAACTAGTGGGAAAAGTACTGCGGTGTGAACGCGGCTATTGACACATAACACCTGTAGTCATCTGCCATTCATTAAGTCAAGTACAGGGTGTTGTGTGGTCAATATTTCCAGGTGTGTGTGTGTGTGTGTGTGTGTGTGTGTGTGTGTGTGTGTGTGTGTGTGTGTGTGTGTGTGTGTGTGTGTGTGTGTGTGTGTGTGTGTGTGTGTGTGTGTGTGTGTGTGTGTGTGTGTGTGTGTGTGTGTGTGTGTGTGTGTGTGTGTGTGTGTGTGTGTGTGTGTGTGTGTGTGTGTGTGTGTGTGTGTGTGTGTGTGTGTGTGTGTGTGTGTGTGTGTGTGTGTGTGTGTGTGTGTGTGTGTGTGTGTGTGTGTGTTAAATACATGAACATTAACATTTTAAAGCAAATGTTCTGTGCACAAAGATATCAAGTGTAGAGAAGAAAGCAATGGGAAAGATTCAGATAATAATATAGATAGACAGTTTCCATGGAGATGGACATCTGGCAACCACATCCTCCTCGGACAACTGTTACTGTTATACCGACAAATGTACATGTACACCTAACATGTATTTGATTAAGCATTCCTTTGTAGTGTGTAATATAACAGTAATTAAATTGACTTTTCTTATAGATTAAGAGTTTAAGGACGACAACATTAATACCTTCAGTTGATCCACTTTAATTCTGTGCTCTGTTATAGATGACCTGGTTTACTCCTGTTCTCTGTCTCAGGAGTGCATGGTGGGTGAGGACTGTGGGGCCCTGAGATACTGCCTGTATGGGATCCAGAGCTCTAAGTGCCTCCCCTGCATCCCCACAGATATGGTGAGCACTCAAACGTGTTGTTTATGTGTTGAGCTAACGGTTCTATACAACACCTATTGCATTTACATAGCAGCAAACAAATATATGTCATGTAAAGATGTAAAACACTGATAAAAGTGAACCGTTGATTTCAATGAAGTGTATTATGACAACAGATTTCCTATAACTCTGATAGCATAATAGACTAAATTAAAGTCAACGTTTCGGTTTCTTCAGTGTAATGTCTACCTTTGCAGTGTGTTATAATCTGAGTGTTAATGTAGCCAGTCCAGCCTCACATGCATGTTAGTGCATGTGGCTCTCTGTGTGTGTTCCAATGGTTAGATCATTATAACATGGTCAACTGTACAAGACAGCAGAAATACAACATCCAATCTAACACATCAATGTTTAAAAGCTACAAGGTGCCTTTTGCTGGAAATATTCAAAAGGATCAGTGAAGATTTATGATGGTACAGAAATACTTTTACCGTGTATTTGTGTTACAATCTGCATATCTGTGTGTGTGCCAACTCAGCCCTGCACTAAGGATGAGGAGTGTTGCTCAGATCAGATGTGTGTGTGGGGCCAGTGTACAGTGAACGCCACCTCCGGAGAAGAGGGGACCATCTGTCAGGGTCAGAGCGACTGCAGCCTCCCCCTCTGCTGCGCCTTCCAGAGAGGTGAGTCCTTTCAGAGGCCCCACAGAGGAGCATTCACCTGGTCCTCAGGAGCTCTTCTTCAACCTCTGGTGGTTGTTTTTTAGTGCTCAGAATAAAACTATAATTTGATAGCTGTCTATCAAATTGTAGTTTTCATATAAGTTATTTCTTCACTGTTTTGTAACTGTACATTCCCTAAAACCACTCAAATATTGCTTCACCTGACCTGTGGTCTGATTCAGGGGTTATAATTACAGTTTACCAAGTACATGTGACCAAATACATCGTCACAGTCCCTGTCAACGTTTATATTCAACATGAATACAAAATGCTGCGGGGTATTTTGAATTATAATGTGAAATACATGTCTTTATGTGTCTTGGCTTTAATATTGGATGCCCTTTTTTCAGATTTTCACTCTGTTTTATCGTTGACATACACCATATATTTTATTTTTCAACAGCACTGTTGCCTCTGCTATTGCTTCTTATGACCAATTTGCCAAGGCATTCTGCCCCTAATTTATTTGTTATTTTGTCTGTCTGACTGTTTGTCTGACTGCCTTTTGTTTTTGTTTGTTTTTACTCCTGTTTTTCTCTGTAAAGCAACCGTGGGTCCCATGAAAGGCGCTATATAAATCTAAGCTATTATGACCTTTTTTTATTACATTGCTTGAAAATGTTCCACACCATTTTATTGCTACTACTTCTGTTTGATTTCTATCTCCTATACTGTACAAGTCAATGGAACCTCTGGAGATGCTATTAGTATAGTGGCCGATTATGCATAAAACAATGTTCAAAGGCCACTTATCCTACAAGACAAATTTGAGTGCTGATTCGGTTGAACTTAAGAAATCCAAATACCTTCAATCGTTCCATTCAAAGAGCTTTATTCAATAGTTAATTTGATCAGTTGGTAGCCCACTACCGCATTACAACTTTTGCACGGCATTTAAATAAATGAACACAAACAAAACCAACAGGCGTGCTGTTGTGAGGTCAAAAAGGTTTTCCGACCTTCCCTACAGACTTCCTGCTGTGTGACTCTGGGAGCCTCATTTATAGTCTGCTTTCTATAAACAATACCACACATAAACCTAGAGCAATCCATAGACAAAACAAAACTACACAAAAACGCTATAATAATATTTCATAGTTATTCAGTTAATTCAAGTTAAATTAGAAGAATATGCAATTGGCTCACCAAAACATGAATAATTACAATAAATAATATGCCTAAATGACTCATTAATTTCCGGTACATAAAGCTGGAAGAAAAATGATTTCCAAACAAAATATGACTAATATTTGCATTATTATACTGTTAGACCCTTTACAAACAATATTTGCATTTAACTATTGGGGAGGAATCCACCTACACCCAACACTGTAAAAACTGTTGCTTTGGTAAAACTTAAAAAATATGTGTCAAGTGGTTCCAAGCAAGTTTAAGAGTTTAGTCAACTTTTACATTTTTTGAGTTGGTGAAATGTACTTTTTTTAGTTCTCTTCTACTCAAGAATGTGTTTGTCAAGCTGACAATTGAGTGGCCCGACCAAGCAAGGAGGCAGAGGCAGAACGTCCAAAAATATAACCCGGTGTGGGCATTTATTAAATCATAAACATCATTCACAGCCTCAATCCGGCTGAACATGTGCACACCGTCACCAACCACAGGGATTTTACACCACACTCCCTGCCTCCTAACAGACAGGGAAACAGAGCCTAAATACACACCCACTAATCAGCAATTAGACACAGGTGAGGGGGGAGCAATTAGACACAGGTGTGGGGGGGGGAGACAACACCGGGCACCAGGTGAACATAATCAGGAGTAACAGAAAGAACGGGAGGGGGAACACTTTTCAAAATAAAAAACACATGTGCAATATACAGTACAAGGCCTGAAGCCGTCAGTCCATAGTGACGAAGTTATCTTCGTCACAGTGTTACTTTGCTAAAACTTAAAAAATATGTGTCAAGTGGTTCCAATCAGTTATAGGAGTTGGGTAAACTCACTAATGTGATTTTTTTCTGCACTTTTCTACAATTAAAAGCCCAGATATTAAGTGTAACCAATGCAAATAACAATATGCTAAGAACCACATAAGACAAGAATAAATAAAGTAAATTATAAAACACAATTGAGTTGCCGGAACCTATATACGACAAACACTTCCTGATTTCAATCCAACCCTTTAAATATTTGATAGCATTGAAACATTGCAGATTAAACAAATACATTTAAAAAAGGGAACGTTATGGACATGTTAATACATCTGATGAAAATGTGATTATTTCAAAACAGTTGTCATAAAACAGTAACAAGTTTGTTTGAAAGCACAACACATGAACATACATGGAGACACATGGTTATTACTTAATGGTTATTCCAACTGGATCTGGCTCGTGGGCAACGTATCACTTCATGCTGTGCTTCACGAGCCTGTTGCACTTCGACCACTGCTGTTCCCTGTAAATACAAACAAAACACTAAATTGAGTACAAATCAGGACACACCATGTGTTTTCCTCAAAACAAAAATCAAATCCGTCTTGAAAACATAACGAGCCAGTTTACATTAGCTGTTAACAGATGGTAACAGAGGTACTATTCACATGCATTACAAGGGGTTTAAGCCATCAAAAAAAAGGCTGGTTTTGCAAGAAAATGAACCACATGGTCATGATATTGATATAGTTCATAAAATGTGCAACTACTTATCTTTAACCCCACCTCATGCGCAGAGATGTATATAAAGTGGCACATGGGTCCTAGAAAAAAAAGAACAGACGATTATTTCAACTTTTATCTTGATAAGTGAGAGCGCAGGCCAGTCTACATGAATGCAGGGCAAGGCACGTTTCTGTCCAAAGGTTCCACGATGGAGTTGATAATGTTTTAAAATATCACTTTGAGTAGTGACACTAGTGCTGCATAGTTTACATCTCCATCCCATCAGTGATTCAAAAAATAGAAATGGGTACGTTTACCTGATGCTCATTACATTAGTATGTAAACATAACACGTCTTGAATTAACCTCTGAAACAATAACTTTAGTCTGACACACTCAAGGGCTTACCTGATGTGAACCTGAAGTCGATAGCAGGAGGCAAAATGTCTTCAAGAGGAGGTGTGACTGTTTTCTGGGGAGGCAAATAAAAGAACAAAATAGTTACATGATGACAATGTAACAATCATTTCAGTAGAATTCATTAAAACATTTAATTCAATTAATGGAATCAAACATAATTAAAACTCAAGCATCATTTAAAACGGTATTGTATTTATATACATTTATAAGGATGGCATTTATTAAGGATGGTATTGTTAGATACCAGTACAATTCCATGATTCTCTACACAGCAGATCCTAATTACTTCAATATACACTCCTTTATCTTGTTTGCATACTGTCTAATATCTACTTTATATTGTAGTAAAACATCTCCTTAATAGAACTGTATTTATTGATATTTCTCGCTAAAGACTGCATTTTACTGGACTACATTGAACACATCTTGCTGTTAGAAATGCATCCAATACACACTTTTACTGAATTGCACCTGAATGCACCTTAACTGAAGTCACCTCCGTCACTTTCTACTGAGAGCTAACGTTAACTCTCCTGCAAATTCCAACATGGATTTGCATCTATAGTGTTGCATAAGCATGCAAAATATAGTTTGTACTTAATTTTGTATAATAAGTCGATGCTGTAACTGCAGACTATGAGTTTAAATTGGGTGCACTAAGATTGTTCATTGCTCACAGTTAAACAAACGGTGAAATACAGAGGAATGTTAAATGTTGTACCATTATGTGCGCCCTTGCTCATTATGTCCTGCAGAGGGCAATGTTGTCTGCAGTGCGTCCAGGACGTGACGTCACTGACTATACCTTGCACTACCTGTGGCCACTACCTTATCCGTCCAGATGTTGTTTGGATACAGAGCGGCAGCACAACCGCATCTCTCCTACCACGATATAAATAAATATTCCTAATGAAGGCTAAAGAAAGCTGTCTACTACTGAGTTCTATTAAATCTCCACCGCAACGCACTCCGCCTAACAAGGAACTCATATCAAATAGGCGCATTTCCAGCGCAGGTCTCGCTCGACTTAGTACGGTTTTGTTTGTTTTCAAATTTGAGTGCTTCAACACTTTATAACCGCTCTAAACAATGCGCAATGGGTGGGTTTTTGTCGTAGTTGGCGTTGTTGCTGTTGAGTTGTTGTTGGCATTGCATTTGGATTTGCATTGGATCATTATAGAGCAAGCCAGGAAGAAAGATAGGTCGTTCTGGCTCGTGAAACACTTCGAAATGTGGAGAAGTTGTGAACAAAAAGACAATGAGTAATATAAAAACACTTCAATAGTTTAAGGAATAGATAGCCCTTCCTCCAAAGCCCGGAATAGTTAACATTTTAATCATTGCTTTTCAACTTTAATACTTAGTAACTGATAAAAGAGCCTCTCCGCTCAAAAAAATGTCCAGCACTCTCTAGTCTCTTCTCAATAACCAAATACACACAATTATCAATCTTTAATTGCAAATAGAACATGATATTCAGTCTTAGTGTGTGTGTGCCTCGAATATATTTCAAGGCAAAGATACGTAATAATAATAGATTTAATTTGTTAGCGTTTTTTACAGGTGCTCAAAGACGCTTTACAGATATAGTGAAGAGAAAAAAAAGAAAAGAACAACAAATAAATATATAGTTAAAGTTAAAGTCAAATAATACAAAAACAATCACACATTAAAAGCCAGATTGAAGAGGGGAGTTTTTGTGAGTTTTTTGAAGGTGGTGAGGTCAGTGCAGTCTCTGATGGGTTGTGGGAGTGAGTTCCAGAGGGAGGGGGCAGCGACGGAGAAGGCTCTGTCCCCCCAGGTCCGGTGATTGGTGCGAGTGGGGACGGATAGGAGGTTGGCTTCTGATGAGCGGAGGCAGCTGGAAGGGGTGTGGTGGTGCAGCAGGTCTGTGAAGTAGGGGGGGGGCTGATTGTTGAGGGCTTTGTGAGTAATGAGGAGGACTTTGAAGTTGATTCTTTGACGGACGGAGAGCCAGTGGAGGTTCTGGAGGACGGGAGTGATGTGGTCTCGGGAGCGGGTGTTGGTGAGGAGGCGGGCAGCAGAGTTCTGGATATGTTGGAGTTTATTGAGGAGGTTGGATGGTATGCCGTAGAGCAGCGGTTTTCAAAGTGTGAGGCGCGCCTCCCCTAGGGGGCGCCAGAGAGCTTCAGGGGAGGCGCAGCGTGAGACACAAAAGAACGAGAAAAAGACGAGTAAAGTGACACATGCCCACTTGTGGCTGTCTGTGGACAGTGAGTTCCCCCACCTCGCCAAAAAGGCTGTAAAAGTGCTCATTCCCTTCCCCTCCACCTACCTGTGTGAGTGCAGGTTTTCCGGATTGACTTTGATCAAAAGCAAGTACCGGTCAAGGCTGCAGCCAGAGTATGATCTGCGTTTATTCCTGTGTGCATCAAAGATGCAGACTCATTGTTCCCACTAAAGTAGGGGTGAGTGTAATAAGGAGGCAAAGTTGACGTTCAGTGTGTTGCCGGGAGCATATAAGGATTTATCCACCATGTTGAAAATGTTAAAAAAAATATGTCTTGAGAACACGGCGTGCGGAAATATACGGGTCGTGCTGCAGCTAGATGTGCCTGTCCTCTGTAAGAAGGTGTAGGCGACTGACATGCAAGGAAGAACGGCTGTCCACAGGCTGTTCCAACTTTAACAACTGTATTAAATTCCATGGTATTGAATTGAACATGCAATTGTAATTGGGTGTGTGGTATATTTTCATGCACGGACACGCATGTTCCACAACACACAAACTGAACAACACTCAATTTTGCCGATTGCTACCAGCGTCCTTGTGATCTTGTTATAATAACAAGTGCATGTTACTGATGCAATATGGTTGAGACCATTTGGGCTTATTCTAGAGGGGTGCAAGGAATAGTCCAAGTAGTGGGGGAGTTTTATACAATATGTTTAAAACATAAAAATAAAAAGGTTTAAAAAAGTTATTGTTTAATGTTTTAAGGAGGTGACGCTACTCAGCCAATCAAATCGGTGCAGTCAGCACGATGGATTCAAACACACACACAGAGACGAGACAAGAGGAGAGAAACAGTCGGAGTAATTTCAAATGGCGGAAGGTAGACAGTGAAAACAGAGCATTTAATTAAATTTTCTCTTACTGGACCTCTTTGAAATGCAATTGAATACCCCTGCATTATAGCAACAACAACAATAATAATAATAATAATAATAATAACATCAATAATAATTGGGAGGGGGGGCGCGGCTGTTCTTATGTTCTCTGAGGGGAGGCTCACCTACCCACACTTTGAAAACCCCTGCCGTAGAGGATGCTATTGTAGTAGTCGAGTCGTGATGCGATGAATGCATGAATCAGGGTTTCAGCAGCAGAGGAGGAGAGTGAGGGGCGGAGACGGGCAATGTTTTTGAGGTGGAAAAAGGCGGTCCTGGTGATATGATTTATGTGGTGGTTGAATTTGAGCTGACTGTCGATGATGACTCCGAGGTTGCGGATGTGAGGGGGGGAGATAGAGTGTGGCTGTTAATGGTGAAGTTGAAATTCTGGATGGTTTTGGTACGGGATGGGGGGCCGATGATTATGATGTCTGATTTGGCACTGTTCAGTTGGAGATAGTTTGTTTGCATCCATGCTTTTATTTCTGAGAGACAGTTGGTGAGAGTGGAGTGTGTTGTGGGGGTGATGGTTTTTGTTGAGATATAAAGTTGGATGTCATCGGCGTAGCAGTGAAATTGAAGGTTGTGGCGACAAATAATTTTTCCAAGGGGGAGCATGTAGAGGATGAAGAGGAGGGGGCCAAGCACCGAACCCTGGTGGACGCCTTGGGACAGAGGAGCAGTGGAGGAGGTGCAGTTGTTGATGTTGATAAACTGATGTCTGTCGGTGAGGTAGGATTTCAGCCAGGAGAGTGCAGTGTCGGTGATGTTGAGTGATGATTTGAGGAGGGACAGCAGGATGGTGTGGTTGACGGTGTCAAATGCTGCGGTGAGGTCAAGGAGGATGAGGATGTTCAGGTTGCCGGAGTCAGAGGAGAGGAGGAGATCGTTTTGTGATTTTCAGAAGAGCTGTTTCTGTGCTGTGTTTTGATCGGAAACCGGATTGAAATGGCTCAAAGAGGTCATTGGAGCTGAGGTGGGATTTTAGTTGTGAGGCAATGACACGTTCAAGTATTTTTGACAGAAAGGGGAGATTTAAGATGGGCCGGAAGTTGGACATGATGTCAGGTGTGAGTCCAGGTCTTTTGAGAATGGGTGTGACAGCAGCCAGTTTGAGAGAGGGGGGAACTGATCCAGATCTGAGGGAGGAGTTAATGATGGTGGCGATGAGTTGGGAGATGGCAGGGAGGCTCTCTTTAACACATTTGGAGGGCATTGGACCAAGTGTGCAGGTGGAGTTAATTCCAGTCATGAAGTCGGACAGTTTCATGGGGGTCACAGGGGAGAAGTGGGACAGGGGCTGTGAGGTGAAGGGGGGGAGCCAGGAGGGGAGGTTGGGGGTGCTGATGAGGGTGTCAGATTGCTGTAAATGTTGCTGATTTTGGTTTGGAAAAACGAGAGGAAGGAGTTGTGTCACAGTCCTTGGTTTATGTCACGGTTTTAGTGTTGTCTGTCTGGTTATGGGTTTTTTAAGTCTGTTCATTCGGTGTTTTGTCTTCCTCCTTGTGTTTTGTCTGGTCCTCCTCCCTGTCGTTAGTTTCCCTGGTGTGTCTGATTGTCTCATTGTGTTCACCTGTTGCCCTTGTGTTTCTCCCTCCCCTGCCCAGATGTGTCTTGTGATTACCCTTCTGTGTATTTAGTCTTCCCCTGTGTTCCATGTCGGTTCATTGTTTCCCCTCCATGTTATTCCACGGTCTGTGTTCTTTGTGCTGCTCGTTTATTTTGGATACTGCCTTGGACACTGCCTTTTTTGCCAAAGCTGTTATTATTTAATAAAGCTCGCTTTTCGTTAATACTGCTTTTGGGTCCTACCTTTTCCACGCACCCTGACAGAATGAACTGACCAACAATGGACCCAGCGGATTTTTATGATTTTGAGTTGGATCTGTTCGATCTGGATTTCTCCCTACAGTGTTATCATGCCAAGTGGAGTGGAACCTCTTCTAGAAGGGACAAAGAGGCTATCCTCAAAAAGGCACAAATGGAGGTGGCCGAAATGCCTTGGTTGAGGAGTTCGTTGCCTGAGTGGTTACAACTTTTCACAAGTTGTCCTCAGGACTTGTCCGAAGCTTCTAACCCTTTCCCGGGATCCGACTACTGTCCTGTTGGAGGTCCACGGAGTCTCCACAAAGCCTCTAGGAGACGCAGGGCCAGGATACCGGCCCGCAGAGCCATGGTTTCAGTTTAAGATTCTGTATTTAGAAACGATGGCAGTGTGTGAATGGTAAACATAAACTCCAGGTTTCAGCAGGTCAGAAAGCTGACGGTCGATATCAGCCATGATCCCGGCTTCAGTTCCGGTTTCCACAGCCATGGATCCATGCACCAGTACCGGCCCGCAGAGCTGTGTTTCCTTGCTCGATTGCCTGGCCCACACAGCCATGGTCCAGGCCTCTGTTCCGGTTCCAGCGGCTCCAGTTCCAGCCTCAGACCTTTTCTCAGGAACCCGTCTGGCGTTTGGAGGTCCACGGAGCCTCCAAAAGGTCTCTGCAAGATGCAAGGCCAAGATTCCAGCCCGTACTCCAGCGGCTCCGGCTCCAGTGCCGGTCCCAGCAGCCATGGTTCCGGCCCCAGTTCTGGCCCCAGCAGCCATGGTTCCGGCCCCAGTTCTGGCCCCAGCAGCCATGGTTCCGGCCCCAGTTCTGGCCCCAGCAGCCATGGTCCCGACTTCAGCTTCGGCTCCAGTGCTGGCTCTCCGGCCGACGCCAGCTCCCCGTGTCCTGTCGACACACCGGCCGACTCCAGCACCTCGTCTCCTGTTGGCTCTCCAGCCGACGACAGCTCCCCGTGTCCTGTCGGCGTACCGGCCGACTCCAGCACCTCGTCTCCTGTTGGCTCTCCAGCCGACGCCACCTCCCCGAGTCCTGTCGGCGTACCGACCATCTCAAGTCACCTGGATACTGCTCGAGTTCCCTCTCAAGTCCCCTCTCAAGTCTCCTCTCGAGTTCCCTCTCAAGTATCCTCTCGAGTTCCCTCTCAAGTCCCCTCTCAAATCAACTCTCGAGTTCCCTCTCGAGTCCCCTCTCAAGTCTCTTCTCCAGTCCCCTCAAGTCACCTCTCGGGTTACCTCTCGAGTTCCCTCTCGAGTCTCCTCTTGAGTTCCCTCTCAAGCCACCTCTCAGTTTCCCACTCAAGTCACCTCTCAAGTCACCTCTCGAGTCTCCTCTCGAGTTCCCTCTTGGGTCGCCTCTCAGGTTACCTCTCGAACTCCCTCTCGGGTCCCCTCTCGAGTCTCCTCTCGAGTTCCCTCTCAAGTCCCTACCCAATGTCCTGGTCCGTTGGAGGTTCCGCTGGGGGTCTTGCCAACCCTATGTCCTGTGCCGTTGGAGGCCCCGACGACTACTGTTCTGCCGGTGGTCCTGCCAACCCTCTGTACTGTGCCATTGGAGGCCCCGCCGACTACTCTTCTGCCGGGGGTCCTGCCAACCCTATGCCCTGTGCCGGTGGAGGTCCCGCCGACTACTCTCCTGCCGGGGGTCCTGCCAACTCCATGTCCTGTCCCGTTGGGGGTCCCGCCGACTACTCTCCTGCCAAGGGTCCTGCCAACCCTGTGTCCTGTGCCGTTGGAGGTCCCGCCGACTGCTCTCCTGCCGGGGGTCCTGCCAACTCCATGTCCTGTCCCGTTGGAGGTCCCGCCGACTACTCTCCTGCCGGGGGTCCTGCCAACTCCATGTCCTGTTCTGTTGGGGGTCCCGCCGACAACTCTTCTGCCGGGGGTCCTGCCAACCCCTTGTCCTGTTCCGTTGGAGGCCCCGCCATCACCTGTCTCGCCGGGGGTCCTGCCAACTCCTGGTCCTCTTCCGTTGGGGATCCTGCCGAAGCCTGTCCCACTGACTCCGGTTCCTGTTCGGCCGACACCGGGTCCTGCCCGGCCTCCGGAGCTGTCTGGTCTTCGCCCTCGAGCCCGGCCACCTGAGAGCCGCGGTCTTCGCCCTCGAGCCCGGCCCCCTGAGTTCGCCCGTTGTGGCCTTCGCCCCTCCATAGACTCTGCCTTGCCCCCGGGCCGTCCGCCCGAGACCCCCACCATGGAGTCTGCCTTGCCCCCGGGCCGTCCGCCCGAGACCCCCTCCTCGGTCTCTGCCTTGTCCCCAGGCCGTCCGCCCGAGACCCGTCCTCCAGACCCGCTCCACCCACCCTTTCTCGGCCCTAGTTATGTGATATTTTGGATACTGCCTTTTTTGCCACAGCTGGTATTATTTAATAAAGCTCGCTTTTCGTTAATACTGCTTTTGGGTCCTACCTTTTCCACGCACCCTGACAAGTTACACTGTTCGGTGGTGAAGGACAAGGTGGCGTTGTCACAGGAAGGGCCGTATCCAGGATTTCCTAAATACTGAGGTCCAAACATGTTAGGGGGTTCGGGGGACACCCCCCGAGATTTTTGGTATTTTCATTTTCAAGTTAGGTGCTTTTTAAGTCCTGTGGGGGGTCAAAAATTGGCTAAGAAGAAACATCAGGGATGGGGATTATGGTAGCTTTTATTTCCTTTCTGATAATAGCAGCTATACCACCACCCCGCCCTTGTGGGCGAGGTTTGTCAATGTATGTGAATCCTGCTGGGGTGATTTGATTCAAAGAAAAATAGTCCAGGGGTTTTTGCCATGTTTCGGTCAGATACAGAAAGTCCAGGTTATTGTCTTTAATGAATTCATTCAGAATGTGGCTTTTATTGTGGATGGAGCGTGTGTTGAGCAGGGCTGCTCTGAGGTGACGTTGCATTGGGGGGGGTTGTGTGGACCGGGGGAGTGGAAGGAGATTGGTCGGATTCACGTGTTTGTTGTGATGGCATAGTGAATAGGGGCGTGTGACAGGACCGAATGGACGGGATGGAGTGTGGAGACGTGGAATGAAATGAAAACTTACGGCCAGAGCCTCTGTGTGGAGGACGGCGTTTGCGGAGTATTTCATTATCTGTGAGGATGTCCATGCAGTCCGGAGGTCGGCGGTTATCAAAGGAGTGGAGATCTGACAGGGAGTAGAGCGGCGGCATGATCCGGTGAAGTGGCGCTAGCACGGAGCTAGCTAATGCTGGGGACCCGGGCAGCAGAGACCAGGAGCCGGCTGACCGTGGAAGAAGGAGCGGTGTGAGTCCAGATAAAATGAGAATGATAATCCACAGCATATCAGGAGAATAATTCCAGTGGTTGCCGGAGGAGAATCGTAGGAGGGGCTGACAGCCTGGTGCAGAGTGGGAGCCGGGTGACCAGCCTACTAGCTAGCTTGATAGCCACCGGCTGTAGGCGGCAGGGAGAGACGATGTCAGCGGGGAAGCCGGCTGATCGCAGCGGGATGGGAAGACCCACACGAGCCGCGGAGTTAGGGTGGAGTCGGGGTGGAGTTGGGGTTGTTAGAGTTGGTGAGGTCCTGATAATTTATTCCGGGAAATTACTCTGACCTACTAATTGACCTAACCGAAGTTATTGAGTCTATGTAAGTTTACTGGTTGGCTCAGATCCACCAACGTCTTCAAGATCTCACCTCTATTAACTCCCCGAAGAACCAGGTTCAATTAACTGCTGTTTCAATTCAGACAACTCTCTTAAATCTGTTTAAGCGATCCTGAAGGATTTTGATATCAGTAAATGAAGTGTGGCCCTACCTACGTGTGAGTGTGGCAGTGTGAAATCTTACCTTTGAAGCAGGAGAGGAGAGCGCTGATGTCTTCTTAAGTTGTCCCAATCCAAAAGGTGGGATCAGTTTATTTGAAGAAAAATAGGTCCAAACTAATACAGGGTTTTTACCTTCTCTCTTTACAACATTATAATTATACTAAACATATCATGCTGGGGTTATTTTCTAATCTAAAACCTTAATTCATAGTTTTACATTTATTACCAAAATTGTCATTTCAACTGCCCAATTCAGTTTTGATTTTAAAATTTCCGGATAGAATTTAGAGGCATTTCCTCATAAATGACCGGTGATAATAAAAAGTACATTCAAACTTTCATTTTTCACCCACTCAATTCACATCAATTTCATACCTTTTTTCCCGACACAGATGGCGGGAATAACATTCAAAAACCCATACCTGTCCGCTTGAATTCGGAGAAAGATTCCTCACAGCTGGCGGGCCTAATATTCACAACCACTCTCCTATATTCCAACTCAGATGGCGGGATTAACATTAAAAAACCCATACCTGTCCGCTTGAATTCGGAGGAAGATTCCTCACAGCTGGCGGGCCTAATATTCACAAACACATCACCCATCAAATCATTCCACTCAGTTCACAAAGTAATTCACTCAAGCATTCAACCAAGAAATGTTGAGAGATATTTACCAAGTCTGAGAGAACCTTACCGAGAGCTATTAACCCAGCTCTGAGGGACAGAGCTTTTACCGGGAGAGAGTATACCAGGAGAAACCCCCCTCCTCTCTCTCAGCTTGATCCCAAAAAGCAGTGTGTTTATGCTCAACAACAGGATATAAAAACCTAAGACACCTCCTCCACACCCATATTTGTGGAAACTGGGCATGGCCTCTGATGTACAGGACTGGACATGACCAGACATATTCTATTGGCTATGGCATAAGACACACCTTCCCATGTTGTGTAAAAAGGACATGACCCCTACTCTGCAGGACTTGCAAAATATTATTCTCGGCTATGACAAAACCACCTTTTTGGGGCCTCAGTGTGTTTCTCCTTAAGTCCGGAGCCCCCCTCCCTGTGTACTGCTGTGAGGGAAGAGGGAAGAAACTGCCTTCTCCCTTATCAGTGACACCCATAAATCATTATAGGCCTTACACTCAATTTAACAAACCACTTTGTTTTGTTTATACTGTAAATATGGAAAAACCTAAAATATGAAGCATTTTCATTGTGGGTTATACAAGAATATAATTGATTATACGAACTAACTGTCGTTTTAATTATTCAATCTGATATGGAGATCTCAACAGGGTGGAGACAGAAATGTTAGCTCAGCAGACTTCAGGGAGCCGAGGAGCATCTAGGTAGCAGCCTGCTAGGTCCGATAATGCTAGCTAGCTAGCGGCCTAGGGACGGTGAGCAGGAAAGAGCCAGCAGGTAGGAGATAACAACACAAAGATTTGTGTCGATTCGATATAGAGATGCTGCTATTTTTGCTGATGACTGACGTTTCAAAAGTAGAGAGCCAGACAGGAGAGGTTCTGATCTGGACTAAAGAACAATATTTGGGGCGGAGGAGCGGTGAACAAACAACACCAGCACCCTCAGCGACCCGGGGAAAAAAAAGAAAAAGTAAATAACACTTGCTAGTTAAAAAGCAGTAATTAATAACTCAGGTGGCATGCTTACTTGTTTTACGATGGTTTGAAGAGGATCCAACGCAAACACGTGTCCAACTGCTGAAGAATCGCTGCAAAGAAGAACAGGAAGTCTCTTCTTCTTCTTCTCTTGTTTTTCGCAGATTGCAAACAACTTAAAAGGTGCACACCGCCACCTACTGTACATGAGTATGAATCATCACATCATTCCAACTCTTTAACCTATGATCTAATCAAAATTAAATTAAAATAAATCAATAAAACCATGAAATAAATAAAACAAAAATACAAATCTATGTTCTTTCCTGACCTAATGTTAAATTATTTGTCCTACCCCAGTTTCACTCAAGAAAGTAAACAGTGCCTTTCTGGTAGCTCTTACTCCCTCTCCTTTTGTTCCCAAAACACCAACCACACTCCACTCCCTCTCTGCCTCTAAGACTTTAGCCTTTAATTGTTCTCTTTCCGCTTTATAGATGTCACAATGTAACAATATATGTTCTACATCTTCTTTTACTGCACTGTTCCCACACTTGTTACTGTCACTTTTCCCCATGATATAAAGCCGTGTGATTTATTCTGAGTCTAGCCATCATAATTTCCTCCCTTCTGTTTCTTTCTTTATGAATATTAATTGTAACTGTCTTTTGTACTTTGTGATAGTCTTTGCCTTTCTGGTCTTTCTCCCACCTTTTCTGCCAGATCTCCATCCCTTTCTTCTTAATGAATGCTTTTCCTTCTCCTTTACCAAGTTGAACTGGTAATGTTATTTGCTTTTGTAGTGCACTTTTTGCTAATTTATCAGCATACTCGTTCCCTTTCACCCCCTCATGTGCAGGCACCCAGCAGAACTGTAGATCTATGCCGCGTCTGTGCAGTCTTAACCAGTGGCGTTGCGCAATATTTCGGGGCTCCCCCGCAGGTCGGACAATGGGGCCCCGCCCCCTCCCCTAAATCAATAATAGACTGACATGGGATAGACATCGCGGCAACTTTTTTAAATGTTTATTTTTTCAGGCATCTTTTGTAAACAGTATAGGTCAGTAGGAACTTTCTGTATAAAGATACATCTGATTTAAACAGTATAGGGTCAGTAGGAACTTTCTTTATAAAGATACATCTGATTTAAACAGTAGGGTCAGTAGGAACTTTCTGTATAATATACATCTGATTTAAACAGTAAGGTCAGTAGGAACTGTATAATAATATACATCTGATTTAAACATCATTGACAAATACAAACAAGTGGCAGTGTATTTTTTGTAACATGAAGGTATATTGTAGAACGTTATAGCCTATCATCATTGGAGTTCACACAACGGAACGGTTCACATATATATAACATTCTGTATAAAAGAAAAGTAGCCTCCAAAAAACAAACAAATAAAACACATCGTATAGGCTACATAGAGGATGCAATCAGGAGCTGCTTTGTAGGCCTATTATTTTATACGAGCGCGTCTCCTGGCATTCTTCTGCGCAAAGTCCTGTATAACAGTCTTTAAATCTATACTGCGCGCGCGTCGGCTCTCAATACTAAGGACTGCTAACCCAGACAGTCTCTCTTGCAACATTGTGCTCCTCAAATATGTCTTTATTAATTTAAGTTTTGAGAAAGATCTCTCAGCACTGGCAACAGTCACGGGTATAGTTAAAAACAATTTCAGTGCTGTGGCAACATCGGGGATACTTGGCAAAATGGACTGATTTTCAATGAGCAGGGTTTGTGCAAGGTCTTTGATTGTTCCACGCTCAATTTTCTTTATGGTAGGCCTAAGTGCATTACGGAGGGACAGGATCTGGAAAGCAAACTCGGCTGACAGGTCGTCTTTATACTGGCCTGATAAAGCACTTGCGGACTCAGACAAATCCTTGTCTGTTGCGCGCAAAAGTTCGCGGGGAAGCAGAAAAGAAAATCGCTGTGCAACTTCGCTCATTCCAACAAATCAATTTTTGAGTTGGGCAACGACAATATCGATATTTGCGTAAAATACAGTCACTCTAAAATGCTCCCCTGGGTCTTGGAGCCGCTGGTCCTCGCAAAGCTCTGAAAAGTGCCTCTTTGTGCGCCTTGCGCGTCTGTCTTTGAAGAGACTGTGGACACCCCATGAGGATGCCAGGTCTTGCGCTTGCACTTTTAAGCCATCAAACTCTCCTCGGAGTTGGGCAAGTGTATCGGTTGCGTTACCAAGCATTGCTGTCGCCTGTAAGAGGTCCACATCTTTGCGCTGGAGAGCTTGGGACACAATGTTGACTGTTTCAAGGACCTTGCCCTGTATTACAGTCATTAAAACAAACTCAAAACTCTCCATGGCCTTTTTCAAGCCAGTCGCCTCGGCACGTTCCTCGCTTTTTTTGGAGAGCAAGTCTATCTTAGTTAGCGCTTGCATAATGTCAGCATAACGGAACCGCAATGATTGGACGGCGTCCTATCTTGATGCCCATCGTGTCGGGCATAGTCTCTTCAGTGTAGGCTGGCCAGCCTTGGGCACTGAGAGGTGTGTTTCCAAAAGCTCCCATCGTTTGACGCTTCCACTAAAGAATACATATAGCCTTTCAACAGTGTCGTAGAAGTCTTTTATCTCAGGTATATTTTGGAATGCGT
The DNA here is from genome assembly GCF_949606895.1 of Notothenia rossii. NCBI lineage: Eukaryota > Metazoa > Chordata > Actinopteri > Perciformes > Nototheniidae > Notothenia > Notothenia rossii. The sequence goes on from NC_136903.1 coordinate 41,785,946, forward strand.
CATTGAGTACAAGGTTTAAATTTTGCGCAGCACAATGAATGTACACTGCGTTGGGCTCTTTATCCCTTATGCGTTTTTGTACACCGGAGTAGACACCACTCATATTGCTAGCCCCGTCATATCCCTGTCCGCGGCACTTCCCAAGTAGTATCCCCTTTCTCTCCATCGATTCGAGAATTTCTCTCTCTAGACCTGCAGCAGTTTGGTCTGTGACTGCATGGAAGCCCAAAAAACTTTTGTTTATTTTCACCTCTGTAGGGTTTCCATTTTCATCATTTGCTATATATATATCTGAACACTTGACTCAGTTGGTCTACTTTTGAAATGTCCTGGGTAGTACCCATTATAATCGAATAGAATTATGCATTCTGTATGTCTGTAATGATTGTGTCCTGCACTTTTTTCGATAGCAATGAAATTATTTCGTTTTGAGTCTGAGGACTTAGGTAGTGCACCTTCTTTTTGCTTTCAAAAAGCCTTTGCAGAACTGGATCATAACGCGCCATAAGTTCTATGGTAGATAAGAAATTACCATTATCTATATCACCTATTTTCTCTCTGTGACCCCGGAAAGCAGAGTTGCGAGAGGCCAGTGTTAGTGCAACATCAGTTATTCTGGTTGGACCTAGGTCCAAAACCCCACCTCTCTCTTAAACTCAGATGATATTTGCGCGTCAATGGTCAGATTATTTCTCCACGTATCATACACGACACATGCTGCCAAATGAGAGCGAGATAATTTGTGTTCCTTAATCTTTTTAGAGAGACCCTGCCAATCATTTATTCCTATTCTCCACGCTTGGTGGAGGTGATGGGCAGACGGTCTGTCACCGAACAGCCAGCACTGCTCACAGTACACCCGGTCCATAGATGGCGAGTGACATAGCCACTTGCGCGGAATTCTACATCCAATTGTAGATGTTTTGTTATAGAACTCTTTTGAAAAGCACCTTCCCTTCCCATCCCTTTTGAATGGCCCTTCAGGCTTGCATGGCCCGTTATTCAGAATGTACCGTTTAACATCATCGTCTTCTAAATCTACAGGGAATGTCCCCCTATCAGTAGGGTATTCAGTCACAGAGTTGTCGCTGGCCAACGTGTCCCTAGGGTGGGTGGGAGCTGCTGTCACTGTCGGGGCACGGCTAGCTGGCTGGGCAACCTTGGCTATGTCTGAACTGGCCTCGGAGGGGGCACAGCTGACTTCTTGCTGACCTGCAAAAATGTGTGCGGACGAAATGCCACGAAAGGTTTGGGGGGCCTCCCCCTAGAGCATTTAGATTTTTGCAGGTCTTACAGTAGATCTATGCTGTCTGGTGCATTCTCTAGACTGAATTATAAGATGAACCAGCACAATATTATATTGTACAATTTCAATTTTATTCTTCATTTCACTTGTTTATTTGTTCTTGTTTGTGTTTGCTCGCTTGCATGCCCTGCATAGCTATAAGAAATACTTAAGTTGTTGGTCAAGACACTTTCCATCTGATGAAGGCAAATGCCTTCATCAGATGTAAAAAAGTAGAAAACATTACATTCAGTTGTAACTGCCAAAACAACCATTATTTACACTATTATGGCCCCTGTTAAAAATGTTTGTAATGTTATCTACTGTAAGTTGGTCGAACGAATGCCTCCTCATCCGGAAGCTGACCGAGCAGACCCGAGCAGCAGTCGAGAGGAGCCGAGCGCATCCGCGAAGCATACAAAATGGCGACGTCAGAGTTCCCGGGTTATGGCTAGAAAGGATCAGTCTAGTGTAAATATGACGTCACATTCTCGTTGTAACTCTCGTTGTAATCGGAGCGGCTCGGGAACACATCTACAGCAGTAACATGATGCAACATACACATTAATGCAGCAGCAATATTAATAGAGAAACATCAGACTTAATAGTAAAACACTACAAGGGAACATTTTATTGCACCAGGAGCTATCTTGGGACTTTTAATGCGACAACGTTGACTTGCCTGTGAATAAAAAATAAACCATAGTGTTGGTGATCTACAGTGTTGTCATTCTTCTTTGAACACCAACAAGACTGCTAACACCCTATTTCAATAATCACACTCCCTGTCATTGACATAATTAATAGATAGTTTAGCTTCTCACCATCATTTGCTGTGGCCAACTGATGTTAACGATCGTAACTGAAAGGTTGCCTGCCAAACGTAAACATTCAGCCACGTGACATTCAGCCAAACTCTCGCGAGAGTTTTACACAAGAGCGGATCCTTTCTAGCCATAACCGAGTTCCCGTTGGCCGGCAAGATCTAAATCTCTTCGGTCACAATAATTTCCCTTTAGCACAATACCGCTTCAGTTGCGCCACTTATGTGACAGACAAGAAGAGTATGTGACAGACAAGAATAGTCAATTCTAATGTCTAACACTTAATGTGGAGAAAGAGATGTCCTGTATGGGTTGATTGTGCGTTGATCTGTTGGTAATGCCTCGGGGTTCCGGTGGGCATGTAAACAAATGCATAATGCTATACTTTGTGGCCTCACCCAGTTGCATAGCGACACTTATTGTTTAGGTGTCTTTTAATAAGCAGGTAGTCCTATCATTAGCCAGAACTAGCTAGATCTGATCAATATGGACATAAACGCGAGTGAAGTCTAATCTGACGGGAGAGAGAGATCAGCTGCTGCTGATGAGTCGACACGCAGTTCTGCATGATCACATGCAGCGGTGAGCGGACAAAACACACACCTTAGGTTAGAATATCACACGTAGCTATTTTAATTACCTCTCAAACTACCGTAACTAGTTATAGATATGTTTAGTTTTACTGTCGGGTCACTCATTACTGGATCCGCGAGCTGCATGATACTGGCATAATAGATTGCCCGATCGGGCAACCAGCAGGTGAGGCTTCATTCCCGAGCTAAATACTAGATGGCCCCGGGCCATCGGGCAGCCCTTAATGTCTAGCCCTGTACACTGTTGTACTACTACAGGCAGACGGGGTGCCTAGCAACATAGCAGGGAGGGGGGGGGGCCCGCCCTCTGCGCCCTGTTCCCGCGTTACGAAATCTAAGAGGATAGCCTACAGTGGGGGCGGGGCCCCCTAAGTTCCGGGGCTCCCCCGCACTGCGGGGGGTGCGGGGGCCTCCGCTACGCCACTGGTCTTAACAGGCTATGATTCAGTTCTATGAGAATGTCTTCTCTGGTAGTTGTTGTTGATTGTATGCTTTGTAATATGGACAATGAGTCTGTACATATCACCACCCTATCTGGTCTGACCTCTTCAACCCACTGCAATCCTATTATTACAGCAAGCATTTCTGCTGTACACTGATAGTTGATCAGACGCTCTTTTTAAAATAGATATTTTAAAGTCTGGGATGTATATGCCAACTCCAACACACTCTTCCTTGTTCTTAGAACCATCTGTATAAATGTGTAGGTAATTGTAGTACTTTTCGTTCAGATACATACTTGTTTTAATTCCCACTTCATTTATTTGCCACTCTTTTTTCCTTTCTACAATACTCATATCTATTTTAGCTTCTGGGAACAGCCATGGGGGAACACTGCTAAATGGGGTTGTTTTGGCAAACGTGATATTCTCCACTCCATATGCCCTCGTTCTTTCCTTACTCGCCCAGCCAAACCCACGTCCCTGGAATTTTGCATATTCCCAGCAATCCTGTAATATTCTGTTTGAAATATTTTCTTCTCCACTTCCTTGTAGCTTGACCCAGTATGACAGAGCAAGTTTCTCTCTTCTGATCTCCAGAGGTGTCTCTCCTGCTGTCAGAACTGCATTGGGATGACTTTATCGCTCCAATACACACCGCAATGCTTTATATTGTAGTCTATCCATTTTTAAAAGCGATGTTTTTGCTTCTGCTCCATACACTATACAACCATAGTCTATTGTGGACCTCATAATTGATCTGTAAATGTCTATTAATGCTTGTTTATCTGCGCCCCATTATGCAACTGGGGCTACAGCTCGCAATAAATGTAATACTTTTTTGCCTTTTGTTTCCACTTGATTAATGTGCATTTTCCATGTGTATTTGCTATCAAACCACAGTCCTAGGTATTTGAATTCATTCACCTTTTTCATTGGACGATCATATAGTGTTAGCTGTTGGCCATCAATCTTGCGTTTGTTTGTAAATACCATGTAGCATGACTTGCTTTCTGACATTTTGAATCCCCAATTATATGACCACCTCTCCACTTTTTTAATCGCTCTAGCTATATTCTCCATTACGTATGGGGCATTTCTTCCCCTCATCCAAATAGCCCCATCATCTGCGTACAGAGCCGATTGGATGCATGTGTCTAAGCATGTAAATATGTCATTAATCATGATGTTAAATAATATTGGACTGACTGCACTCCCTTGGGGAATACCATTTTCTATTTCAAAATAATTGGAAATATCTGCTCCAACCTTTACTCGAAATGTCCTGTCTGTTAAAAAGGCCCTTACCCAATTGTACATTCTCCCTCCAATACCCATTCTACTCAATTTGATCAGTAATCCCTCCCTCCACATAGAGTCATACGCCTTTTCAATGTCAAAGTACACTATTGCCATTATCTCTTTCATTTTCAATGTTTTTTCCACATCGTTACTCACTCTTACTAACGCATCTATTGTGGACCGCCCTTTACGAAATCCGCTCTGAAAACTACTCAGCAGTCCTTTCTGTTCCATTACATGTGAGAGCCTACGGACAATGATCTTTTCCATCCATTTAAATAGGTGTGATGTAAGAGCTATTGGTCTGTAGTTACTAGGGTTAACTGTATCTTTCCCTGGTTTATTGAATGGTAGCATGATTGCTGTTTTCCACACACTTGGCATATCTCCTTCTCTCCAGATTGTAATGAAAAGACTCAGCATCATTTTCATAGTTTCCATAGGTAACTGTCTAAACATAGCATAACATAGCTGGTCTTGTCCTGGGGCTGTATATCCTGTACCTTGTAAGGCTATTTTGAGTTCTGACATTGTAAATTCCACATCCAGAGCTGACCTATTATCCTGTCTCTTCTCCTTCACGTTTTCATTCTCTGCTAGTAACTGCTGTTTTTGCTGCCTATGGATATCACTGAGATGCTCCCCAGTATGTATTGCTGCAAGTGTCCTTCCTAACATATCTGCCTTCTCTTTATCTGTCACTGCCAGCCTCTCCCCATTAACCAAGGCTGGAATTTTAATGGATTTCCTTTTCCCACTCATCCGCTTAAACATGGACCAGACATCACCTAATGTTACTCTTCTGCCAATGGTAGAAAAAAAGTTCTCTCCATGTTCTCTTTTTTGTATATTTTATTGTCCTTCGAGCAGCTGCCCTTTTCCTTTGAAACTCTGTAACATTATTTTGTGTCATGTTTTTCTTTAATTCTCTAAATGCATTATTTTGCTCTTTAATAGCCCTGCTGCATTCCTCATTCCACCATGGCACCACTTTCTTCCTACCCTTGATTGTTGTTTTGGGTATACTGTTCTCTGCTGCATTCAGTATATCTTGCGTTATTTGGCTTGTAATGACCTCTATGCTTCCATCTGATGTTAGCAGGTGTACCGACTCCTCACACCATATCCTACATTTCCCCCAATCAGCTTTAGCAAAGCACCACCTGGTTATTACACCTCCTTCCTGCATATATACATTAATTTTAGTAAGCACTGGATAATGGTCACTTCCTACAGTGGAGTTATTCAAAACAAACCATTCGCATGTATGAACCAAACAGTTTGACACTAATGTCAGATCCAGGCATGAGACTTTCCCCCTGTGTACATCTACTCTTGTGCCATGTCCATCATTAAGGCACACTAGTGTTCTTTCCTCCAGCATTTCTTCCACTATATTTCCGTTACTGTCTGTATGGTTGCTGCCCCATAAACTGTTGTGTGCATTGAAATCACCACACCAAACTTCCTTCCTATGTTTGTTGTCTGCTATTTCTTTAAATATATCAGTGGTTAGATTTTTACATGGGTTGTATACATTGATTATCCTAATGTTATCTTGTTTCCTAGGGTTGCAGACTTCCACTATAATACACTCTATATCATCAGGAGATTGCACCTCCCTATATGCCACACCATCTTTGAGAAACGTGGCACACCCTCCACCATTTTGACTATTAGCTCTATCATGCCTTAAATGCTAAATCCTGGAATCACAAAGTCTAATTGAGGTCGTAACCAGGTTTCTTGCACACATATTACCTCAGGGACCACCTCTAGCTCATATATATATGTATTGAATTCTTGACCATTAGCTATGAGGCTTCTTGCGTTCCACTGTAATATGTGCAGAACCATGATTAAGGATCTAACCCTCATCCTGATTTTCATTTTCCCCTGCTCCATTTATAGCTAACATTGCATGTATCTGATCTGCTTTAATATCTTTCATGTCAAGGAATTTTCCAGCTGCCTCCACAATGGCTTTGATCCTATCACTTTTATTTTTTAACTGTAATGCAACATTTACAGTATGGCATATGAATACCACAAAATTCACCTTTTTCACTCCTAGAACATCATCATCCTCTTTACTCTTGGTGGCGCTGTGGGGTTGGATTTGAAGATTACTTTTTGGTGTGTTCCTGCCATTTTGTATTGTACTGCTCTGCTCCATTCCACTAGGGGTCTTATTGATTGTTATAGTTCCCCTTACTTTCTTTATTGCTTCTGCGTATGAAACTTTGTTTGTAATCTTAACTCTCTGCACCTCTCTGGCCTCTCTCTGCACTTCACATCCTCCAAACGCAGCACTGTGATCTCCTCCGCAGTTACAACATTTAACCTTTGCATCCTTTTCACAATTTCCATACTCATGTTTTCCTCCGCATCTCGCACACCTTAGCTGCCCTTTACACTGCGTGCCCCATTCGTTGACATGCGTAACACCTGAGAGGTTTGGGAATGTACTCCCTAACAATGAAGTTCAAATATCCCATTTGTACTGCCTTAGGTAATGTTCTCTCAAACTGAATGAGAACTGATAATGTTTCTTTGAATGTGCCATCCCGTTTGCTTTTAAGCCTTGTGACTTCCATTACTTTGCCTCTTTTTAATTCACTTTTAACATCTTCCATTGACATTTCCAATGGTACTCCTGAGATTACTCCTCTCAGTTTTGCCATTGCTCCTGGTACATGCGCCTTCATTTTCTCCCCATTCAGTGAGTTCATTCCCAGAATCTTTTCCTGCTGCTGTTTGTTATTGGCATGTATCAAAACCCACTTGTTGTTCATGAATTTAGCTAATTAAATTTTTCCAATCTCTTTTTCAATTGCTTTGGTAAGTTTAATCGGGTGGTAATGCCCACCATCCTGATTGAATTCTATTACAACTTTCCACTCGTGTTCTAGTTCTTTATTCAACATTGCCTGGCTGACACTTTGACTGACTTTAGATTTTTTGCTTTGATTAGCCTTGTCTGCTTCACCCGACCAATCCGACCAACTTCGAGCTCTTACTGAACTCTTTCTCTCAAAGATCTTTTCTTCCTCGTAGCTTTGGACATCATCCATTCCATATCGTTTATTTGGCTACCATCTGAGCTGGTTGACATAATGAAACAGTCAATGTACAGTTTATGCAAATCCACCAAAAAAAAAACATTCCAATGCTACCGTTTCTGTATGTATCCGAGTTTTCCGATTCTCTGAGCTTTCTGCCACGCGTCTCCGACTTCACTTCCTTCTCTTCCTCCCGGTGTGACCCTCCCCTCAACAGGAAGTCTCACACCGCGTTATTCTCGTTTGAGGGCGTGGCATGACCGTGGCATTGACAAAAGCATTTTTATTAAGTTTTCCAAAAACGTATTTATAAGAAAGTTCAGAAAATGTGATATTAATTTACAAATTAATGAGTTCTTAAAACATGTTCTCATTGTTGATTAAGTGTTACTTATTTAAACGCAGATTGAGAAAAAACTAATTTAGGGCAAGTAAATTACATTAAAACATTTAGTTTAGTGGACTTCACCATCGGAACTGTTTTTACAGTGAATAAAACAAACTAAATCTATATATTTCCATTGTCTTTAAAGATATTATATTTTACTAAATAAAGTTAATCCAGCCTCAAACATAAATGGTAAGAAAAACAAAAATGACCATTATAGTCATTTAAAAGATGTGCACACGATCAAATTGTCTGTTAGCTGATGCTATCTGTCACACTTTAGCACTGAAGCAGGCTAAAACAAAAGTGAATAAAGATATCCATAGAAATAGCCTCCTGTCTGTGACTAGCCTTAACGATTATCTTATAACGGCTTTATTGGTTTGTGTGTAACAGCAAACTCATATTAGTGGTCACACATGGCCACTGTTGCTGACCAGAGTAAACTCCCATTGTCTCCTCTGTGCTGCTTCCTGCAGAGCTGCTGTTTCCAGTGTGTAATCCCAGACCAGAGAGGGGGGAGTCCTGTATGAGCCGCCCCAACCTGCTGATGGACATGCTGGCCTGGGACCAGGAGGGGCCCCGGGACCACTGCCCCTGTGCCGACAGCCTCCAATGCCAACCCCAGGGGTGAGAGGCAGACATAGTCAATATGCCACTGATGGAGGACCAAGTTTGATGATGAGAGTGTGTTAGGTTACATTAGATATTTTTGTGAATTTGTAGCATCATGAAACTTAAGACAACAGAGCTAAGTTATATATGGGGGAATAGAATAAGCAAAAGCATTACTGAAAATGTTAATCTAAACTCTTTTTTTTCTGTCATAGACGTGGATCTGTTTGTGGAGAGTAGTACTGGAGATGGAGAGAACATGAAGAAGATACATATTAAAGAAAGGCACTCACCAAAGAAAGGCACAAAAATGGGAGAGACGAGAAACGGCGACACCGTTGGCAGAAGGAAGAATGGAGAGAAATATGTGGAAATAATACCATAAATAGAATGTTACCTCTCATGTATCATATATGAAGAATTCATTTTCAAACATTGATTGAAGCCAATCTTAAAATGATTAAAAAAACGCCTGTTTGAGACTCCTCAGTGCACACAAAAACATAACTTAGAGAAATAAATAAATACGGAAATGTTATTGATCACCCCTCGATTATGTTCTCTTGTAAAGAAATGTATTCTCATAAATGATGCAGTAAGCAGGAGGACAGAATTACTTTAAACTGACAGCGTTTTGCATTTCTATAGGTTGTATAGATACGAGCATGGTTTTATATACTATCACGTTTAATCGTGTTTTATGCCATTTGCCAAAACTTGATAAGTTGCTCGTAAAACACAGGAGGTATGGAAACTAAGAACATCATATGTGGTAAATTGTACAGCTAATATAACTCAACACATTAGTTATATTTCCTTTAACTGGTGGATTATGGATATATAGTTGCTGATCGACAGCTGGAACACAAACCACCAAATACAAACAAATAATTCAGATCCAGTCGTCATGACTCCACTCCGGAGGGATTCCCCGATCATTTCGTATAGTTTCTCATCAAGGGGGTTCTCCTGTCCCCGGTACAAATACACTGCCTGAGGAAGGTTAGGCTATATGTATTTTTTTTGTCATTAAACTTTTTCGGACAACTTATTTATTTATTTTGGTCAGTGCTTGAATTGGAATAAAAAAGGTGCCAGTACTCTAAATCAGCAACAAGTATTTCGCACAAAGTCATAGTATATCCTATAATGCTGGTGGGTTTGTCTCTTTACTGTATATTTTAGAAAGGCTCACTGTACTGAAACAAAATGACTCAGGGTGCATCTGAGATTAGAGGGGGTGCAGTGGTAAAGTGCTATTTTTATAAGTGGGGAGTGGACCTGACACCCTCTAGTCTAGGGGGGTCCGGGGGCATGCTCCCCGAGGAACATTTTTTTTTAAATATTGAAGTTAGATGCATCAATCTGGTGCAATTTGAGAGCAAAATGAAGAGATATATGGATACCTCTCAACATCCATAATGAAACAACTGTAAACAGATTTACTTTTTCTTTATGGATATAAAAGAAAGTAAAGCTTGACTCCTACTGGCTGGTTAAATGACTCCTCGTCCCTGAGGCCACTACCAGTTTTTTGTGCCATTTTGCTGGATTTATTTGTCAATAGCGTTGCTGCACAAAGTGATAGCCCTCTAGTTTAAATCTACTACCCAAAAAGAAACATATGGAGATGGGTTACTATTTTAAAAAACTTGCAAATCTATTTGGGAACAGTGGGGCCGGGCCTCAAATCCTATAGGGGGTTCGGGGCATGCTCCCCCGGTAAGATTTTTTTTTAAATGTTGGACTTAAATGCATCAATCTGGTGCATTTTGAGGGGGAAATAAAGAGACTACACCCATATGAAACAAAAATGTATACATTTAAATAATCATACAATCATAAGTACATGGCCATAACCAATAACATACAATATCCAATATGAAAAAACATTGAAACTTGTTTATTTGTTTTTGGTTCATTTATAGTTGTGAGTGTGTCTGGGCTCCTGAATCGGCCTCTCCTGTCTCCCTCCTCTCCCCCTTGCTCCTCTTTGAGGCAACAGCAAAGACTAGTTTTAGCTCTCAACAAGTTTATCTTACCTTTTTTCACCTAGTTAACATTTTGTTTGTATTATTCATGCATATTTTACTAATCACTACCCCCTCAAATGGAAATATGTGTTTACATAAATGGTGACCGAACCGTTTGAGACCCACTGAGATAACTTAAACTAAGTTAACTATCTAAAGACTCAGAAAGTAATTTACCGCACCAGAGCTGTAGTTATCAGCCTCTCAGTCTGACAGCAAAGGACTCTCCCTCCACCTTGTTGTTGAAAAAGCTCCTTATATCCGTTAGCGCAGCTAGCTAGCACCAGATGCTAACAACAATACACGTAACCGGTGCGCGTGCTTTCTCGCTCGCTCGCGCCACACATACACAACACACACCCTCCCGAGCTTGAATGACACACAGAGACCAATGGAGGGCATTAGTATGATCTGTATGAAAGTGGCAATGTCGGCAGGCCACGTCATGTAGACAGCCAGTCACCCTCTGTGAGGCAGAGTCAGACCCACATTTGCGCTGCGTTGCGTTTACAATATATACGTATATTGCCGGCGGCTGAGTACCGGCATTTTAGTGAGTACCGGCACCTTGCCGGTACTCAGTAAGAAGTGCCGGTACTACATGGGTAAAAATCAGAAGTGCCGGTACTGCGTACCGGTGAGTACCGGCCCAATTCAAGCACTGATTTTGGTGACGATCCAACCTCCATGCTGCTACTCTGGTTCAAACTGCATCAACCAAACAATATGATTTATCGCGATCTCCCCAAAATAACCAAAATCTGACACGGTGTGAGATGTCTTTTTTACAACAAGTCCTCCAACTCATACGACCAAATGGGCCGATTGTTCAGGCCCTTATTACGACCAAATGGGTTGTTTGTTCAAGCGCTTAATACGACCTATAATCACGTTTTAAAGTGATCGCCCTCTAGTGCTCCCGTTGAATGCAAACGTTACAGATGGTCGTTTATTCACAAATAACACTCTCTGTAAAATCCTAAATTGTAGGATAGTTTGGCCATTAAAACGCTTTTTGATTAGATTTCTAGCGAGAAGTGTATATTGTACTTTTAGAATCCACATCCAGTCGATATGTAGGATCTATAGTTTGATAGATATTACGAAGATGATTTGAGGTATGCGGCAGCCTCCATGTAAAGTTACGGGTTGAAAACAGTATTTCCGGTCTCGACGTTTTCATAATAAAACCAATTATCAAATGATTTAACAGTGATATCTGCAGTATTCAATTAAAAAACATCAGTTTATCCTTGTTAATTAAACGACATTTATTGGTTTAAAATGTGTACAATGCTTTTGTGTTTTTCCCATCGGTTTTTCTCTTTCGATTCTGAGAAACAGCTTTCTTTTTTCAGAGGTTTTGATCACGCCTCAATGCACGTCGGGATATGGTGTTTATGCGATATGAAATCGGAAAACTTTTTTTTTTTTTAAATACTTTTTTCCGAATGTTCTTGCTTTTCTCTTTGGAAGTCATCACATAACGGCATTGTAATACACAGTTTGGCTGCATTAAATATTACATATCTGCCGTAATTCTCTATTTATAGAGTCCTGATGAGAAGACTTCGAGACAAACATGAAGAATTGCCGCCGAAACTGAATATGTGACGTGGATCATAAATATATCAGCAATTAAACAACATCTTACATTTCTTTTCACACAATGCGTCTACTGACTTTTATATTTGATCCAATTGGTAGATTTGCACCATAAAGGTGCACAGCTGATATAAAGGGACACCTAGTGGTTAAAAAACGTTATTGAATTTTTTGTTGAAATTATATTATATTTTGTTGAAATTATGTTATATTGGATGAAAAAAATATTAAGAGTACATACTTTCATAGGGGGAAAGTAGAAGGTCAATGATAGAAATATAGAATAGATAATATCAATAAGATACTGTAGTGATCTCTACAATAAAACAGTTTAGTGCAGGACGTCCAAAGATATTAATAGGAGGATGTGCAAAAGAGACAAACTAATAAGGCTTTATTTAAACATTAAAGAATACTTTAAGTTAAGATCTTCTTTTGAATAAGAAAAAAAAGTTGGGGTGATAAATTAAGTCTGACAAAGTACAATCACCTTCCCTGAACTTGACTCAGGTGTAACTAAAGTCTGATTTAAGGGTTGTTTATATTTCACATCATTAATCAGAATCTGCAAAGTAACTAAAATAAATGTAGTGGAGTATAAATACCAGGTTAACCTCTGAATTGTAGTGGAGTAGAACAAAGTAGTATGCTGCTGTAATAAAAAAATGTTTCCCAACTTGGGATCAATAAAGTATATCTTATCTTATCTTAAGATGATCGATGGCTACTGCCATATTTGCAAAATTTGCCTCTGAACCTTGACAAGTGCATGTTTCAGGCTTATCAATGAACAACAGGAGGGGTCACAGACATAAGACCAGCTGTTAAATAAAGCTCTTCTGACCTGAGCTGTCATGTGGGAATATTAATGCTGCCCGTTATGGACACAAGCAATTTTCACCGATTTATTAATTATATGTTTTGAATTTGAAAACACACCACTGTGTTTCGTATCCCCTAAACCTCCAGGGTGTACACAGTTTAAAACTGGCAACTTCTAATTGTGGGAAATACGAAAACGTCTTATAAAGAGACGTGCCATAGAACATGTTGTGAAACACACAATAGCCAGCATGTGTAGTTCTGGAGGTGGCGGGACCTGGACCCGTCCAAGTCCAGTTTTGGAAAGTCTGCCGTGGTTCCATTCCATTTCAAAGAGCTGTTGACGCTCGGCGTAACCTTGTCGCACTGCCACTCCAACATCCAATCACAGGACTTGAGGACTAATCACGGGGTTTGTAAAGCAAGGTGGATGTTGTAGTCCCAAACGATAGCTGGGGATTCTGGGTAGTGTAGTGTCTTCGGAAACTGTGGTGTCTAAACTCCGAAAAAACTATTTGTTTCTCCGAATCGAAGGTTAAAAACACAAAAACATTGTACACGATTTAAACCAATCAATATTGTGTAATTAACAAGGATAAACTGATGTTTTTAGTGGATGAGTAATGCAGATATCACTGTAATCATTTGACAGTGAGGGGAATCCGGTTTTATTATGAAAACTTTGAGACCGGAAAAACAGTTTTCACCCTGTGAGGGTTGACGCTAACTTTACATGGAAGCTGCCGCATATACACGTTATCCTGGCGAGACCTCAAATCATCTTCGTAATATCTATCAAACTATAGATCCTACACATCGACTGGACGTGGATTCTACAATGGAGTACAATATACACTTCTCGCCAGAAATCGAATCAAAAAGCATTTTAATGGCCAAACTATTCCACAATTTAGGATTTTCCAGAGAGGGTTATTTGTGAATAAACGTCCCTCCGGAGCGTTTGCAATCAAGCATGTTGTTTCTTACATGACCACTAGAGCACCTCTAGTGGTCGTGTAAGAAACAACATACACTTTAAAACGTGTCTCTGCGTCGTAATAAGGGCTTGAACAATCGGCCTACGGTCGTTTTTTGTAGAAGGACAGGCTGATTTTTTAGCTGTTCTGTCATCATTTCCTGCGATCTTCTTCATGCGGTCAGTCAAAATGAATGAATGAATGGGCGTTACGTGAAGCCCGCAAAAGCGGCACCGCATTTCGAGTTGATTGTGATTTATAAAGGGAAACCGTACGCAAGTCATGCGCCGGTACGCAGTCTTTTATGAATCGGAAAATGTCTCTGCGTATTTATTTGCTTTGTCCTACGTAAGCAACCTTCCCACGTCAATCCTACGCAAGGCTTTATAAATGAGGCCCCAGAGCATTAGGATTGGCATCGCAGCTCTTATTATCTGCCTGGTCTGACCTAACAGTGATATAATATCCAATTCAGAGGTAAATGGTGTTCTTCTACTCCACTACATGTATTTAACACCTTTAGTTACTTTACAGATGTGGATGAATGATGTGAAATATAATCAAGTGTTAAATCAGACTTTAGTTCCACCTGGAGTAAATCCACAAGCTACCCTGCAGTATACAAAGTCATTCAAACTAGCTGCACCTTTACCAGCTTTGAGAACACTTTCATGATCAATCATTATAAAACATATCATATATATTATTCTGAAATGGACCAATCTGCACAATGACTACTTTAACTTTTGGTGCTTATTCTATACTCTGGTACTTACGTTTACTCAAGTCCAAGATCTGAGTACTTCTCCCACCTCTGCTAATACCTACTGAAAGGATTTCTAACAATACATTATTATATCAAAAAATATGTAATGGAATTAGATCTTAAAATACTTCACACTTTGCAGGAACCTTTGGAAAATTCAGAAACGTGCATGGTTTCCTTTTTATGGTACTTCAAATGTAGCTTCTGCCATCATGTGGCACTCGTATGTTACTACAAAATAGTTTGGCTGACACTCAAACACATACATACAGTATATGTCTTATAGTGATTGAAATAGATCCATAAGACTTTAGATAAGAAATACAAAACATAGTTCATATAATTACTTAGTGTTGTTTTACCTTGATGCAATGGAATGGATCTGATATATGGAAGAGGAAGGAGACCTCAGGGACGGAGAGATGAAGATACATAGACCCCACAACTGAACCAACTGTTATCCATCATGGATAACCCCACCAATCCTCTCCACCTGCAGCTGGACAGACAGATAAGACCCTATTTTTATTTTTAATCTTACTATATATACTTGCCGCTAATGTTAATTTGTATTAGATTTTAATCTTATTTTACCTTTTAAAGTTCTCCTATCATACAAAATGCACTTTTGATGTCTCTTATACATAAATATGTGTGTAAGGAGACTTACAAAGTGTCTGTAATGAAGAGAATATGTGTAAAGAAGCAGGATATAAAAAGGTCAGGGACGATATGCTAGAAAAGCGATAAATGAACATATTTATTTATTTTTATTTAAGTGAACACAGAACAACCATCTGTAAATATTAATAACGAGTAACTCTGAACTTCTCTCTCACTCTCTCTGACTCTCTATTCGCGCGCACACAGCATAGGCTACAGAACACTGAAGGTGGTCTTGCACTCAGGGGTGGTGGAAATAAGTTACAGTCTGTGCAGTCATTAGGCGCATTCACACCGCAGTACTTTTCCCACAAAGGTTCATGAGAACTTAGTTCATCAGAACTCTTTAGTTCTGATGAATTAAGTAAAGATCGCGTTCACACCGGAATAAGTCCCTGGGGGTGGATTAGGCAAATGAAGCCACTTCTTCTTCTTCTGCTTTGGGTTTACTGGCAGGCCGCAAACAACTTCACGGCGTATACTGCCGCCCAAAATCCCCGGCCGAGCTTTCCGAGTAAATCGCCAGAACGCCGACACCTCCTCATCTCCACCGCTCCCATGTTTTATTTTGTGTTGCCATAAGTTAGTCTCTCTGCGTTTCTGCACTAATGCTAATAATGCTAATAAAATGGTGGCTTCACAACCGTTTTTTTTTGTTTTACGGGGCGTGGTTTGCAATCCGCCCAGCCAATCAGAATTATAGCTCTTTTATCACAAGAGAGCCGCATGAGAGTCCCTGCTCTCTAGCAGGGACGGAAAAGGGGGTAAAAAGGTTCTCATGAACTAATTTTAGTTCCGGCTCTTTTTGGTGTGAACGCGACATTTCGGAACTATATCGGAACGAAAGTGGGAAAAGTACTACGGTGTGAACGCGGCTATTTGTTCCTTAGCAACAGCTTGTGAGAGCAGCGCATTAATTGGTGTTTGTTTTAATGTTTGTTGACGGCCCTCGTTGATGGGACTTCTCATGCTCCCTAAATGTTTCTCCTGCCTTTCGCCAGTTGTTAAACCCTCCTTTAACAAAACTCCCATCCCTGTTCTTGTCTGCACTGACAAGCTTCTTTTCTATAGCAGAGCAACAGAAGAAGCACACCACATTATCATTTTATTTTATAGAGTGAAGCCATGTCCACTGTTTAAACCAGCCTGAATTCAAGGATTGGGTGAATGTTTCCTTTCCGAACCGCCTGGCAGGGAATTTAAAGTCCTTGGGCTGGCAAGGCTCTTCACCGAGGGCAACTGAGTTGTTGTTAGCTGCAGTAGCGTGGCGTGGGGAAAACATTAGGGGAAGCCAATAATACGTCCTTTCTTTTGGGTCGGGGGGGGGGGATGTGGTGGTCAATGTAATAACGTAACCAGATGAGTGATTACAGCACCCGGTATCATTTTACACAAATTTGTATCATACAGATGCAGGACTTAAACACGCCTGTTATCTAACCGACAAGTCCGCACACACTCTCCTGCCGAAACTCTAATAAGCATTCATTCACAAACTAAATCAGGAGACCTTTAACGTGTTACGTCCAATTCGCTCCTTTTTTCCTCTCTGTACACAGCTCCAGTTTGAGCATTGGCCTATCATCAGATTGTATTTGTTGTTGCTGCTGTAGCGGAAGTTTAGTACAATTATTTTTTGATTAAATACTCCAAATCTCCACCCTCCATAATTGCACTTGCTTCAGTTGCTTGCTTCTTTCTAACGGCAGTGAGAGTGGTGCAGTGACGCTATCTATCTTCTATCGATTAGATTTATGATTCGAAAATTATAAAAGTAGGGTAGACATGTGGATATTATCCGGCTGAACACAATGTGCATTTATCTAACAGGTTCGTTTTCCACTGACCTTATTTCGAGCTATTTTCCTAAATCCTGTGGAGAAATCCCATTCCTTTGTTGTCGAGGGAAACCGAGTGCATTGATTTTCCTGGTTTCGACCCTGACCCGAATAAACCGAACATTCTGAACACTGATTGTATCTGTGTCGTGCTATTGGGTTCTAATCTGTACCTGTGAGCGTGACAACAAAAGGGTCAAACACATAATCATATATATATATATATATATATATACATGGGCGTAATTTCCACTGGGGACAGGGGGGACATGTCCCCCCCACTTTTCAAAATCTCGTTTGTGTCCCCCCCACTTTTCAAATGTGGTTTTTTTTTTTATATGCAAGTGGTCATCGTCACGGAGGAGCGTCTGTTTGTGTGTGTGGCAGGAGCACAGTTTGTGTGAGAGACAGAGAGAGACAGAGAGAGTTACAGGGGTTGTTGTATCTGGTGCTAGCTCGGAGCTAACGGAGATTCGAAGCTTTTTCAACAATAAGGAGAGGGAGAGTCCTCTCCTGTCGGACTGAGAGGCTGAGATAACGTCAGCTCAGGGAGGTAAATGACTCGCTGAGTGATTGTAAACTTTAGTTATCTCAGTGGGTCTTGTTGGAGATTTGGAGGATGTTTAAAACCAACCTCGTCTCCGCGTGTCGTTTGATAAGCTGGGTAAATTCGTAAAAAGGAAGGGATTAAGAAACACCAGAATGCAAGTTAAACAATAATCTTGTTTTAATGATAAAAAGTAACAATACAAATACAAATACAAATACAAATACAAACACAAAGGAAGTACTTCCTGCTCTTCCTCCAATCTCACGGATCTGGTCAGTTTGAAGAAAAGAAGAGGCTGGTCTAAAGAAAACATAGGCTTATATCCAAAACCCCAGGAGGAGCTATGCGGCTGCCCCCCCCCCCCCCGAGGGGTCCTCCACTTAGAAAAGACAGCCAATCAGCGCGAGCCAGAGGCGACCCTTACATTCGAGATAACAAACCCCTCCTTGCAAGTTTCACATACTTTTGGCATTTTATAAAGATAGTTTTAAGATATAGTTTTTTATAGTTGGATTATACAAATAACACATGTGAGTTACCTTAACCTCAAACAATAATAACAAGAGGAAAACATCAGCTCTGATCTCAAGCAGTTAAAAAGTACCGCACACTCATTTAGCCTGCAACTCTTCCAGACACTTGAGCTATTGTTCTTTAAGAATATTCCCTGCAGAATCTTTATTTCAAATAAAAGGTTTCACATTGCATATTTCAAGCTTCCTTTACACATACTGTTATTATTAATACAAAGTAATCAACCACACACATCTATTTAAAACAAGTAGATTTCCCTGATCATTTGACATGCTGCAAATCTCCGTAAGAATGTCCCCTCCCCCAGCTCTCTCGTCCCTGTCATAAAAGCTGCTTCCATTTCCCATAGAGTAATAAAACATGTTTAAGCTAATTTCTCCACAATGTTTGTAGCCCTCCAGTACCCACATATGAAAGAATAAAAGCAGAGGAATCAAATAAAACACCAATACAGGAATAGTTGATAAATGATTATACAGGACATCTGATCACAGTAAGAAATACACACACATATTCTCTAGGAAGTGACCCTTGTTATAGGTCCGAATGTCCTGTCCCCTAAAAGTCATGAGTTTTGGTTGATTAACAGAAGTTTAATTGTTCTTGTGGCTTAATGGCTTCCCTGAACTTCCCTTCACCCCAAAGTCAGCTTACTAGGAATGAATACATTTTATTGATAAGCTCAAAAGGACGTTTATCTTGGTTACTGCTGGGTGACCCAAGTCTCAAGGCCTGCAGGATGTGTAGGAGGTAAACATTAATTCTACAAGACTTTAACTACATTATCTGAAAATGTATCTGGGACTTCCCCTGTTAATTGCAAGGACTATTGATAATTAACAGAGAGACCCTAGGGGCCTCTTCTTGGTATCTGCTAG
The DNA here is from genome assembly GCF_949606895.1 of Notothenia rossii. Lineage (NCBI taxonomy): Eukaryota > Metazoa > Chordata > Actinopteri > Perciformes > Nototheniidae > Notothenia > Notothenia rossii. Next base: position 41,805,121 of record NC_136903.1, read on the forward strand.
GCAGAAGTCATTCAATGCAGAAATCACAAGTTTAACACACATTCTATATAAGGTGACATTAAAATGAATATACCAGATTGAACTTTCCTGCCATAACACGTTACTTTAATACTTCAAATAACTCAAATAATACTTCAATCCCCCTTTTGGTCTCACCCCCACGAGACCAACACACATACGACATTTGAAACACAACTATTGTCATTCCTTGCCACTGTGTCTGCTCCCCAACAGTATACCTTTGTGAACAGAACACAACTTTCAATGTCAGTGAAGGAACTATCAGAGTACGAACCTGAGTGCCAGAAAGCAGCATCCTTGCGTGTTGTTGAATCCTCAGGGCCCCCCCCCCCCCCTCAGTGGAAAACGCCAACAAGGGCAGCTGATAGGGAGGGGGAGATGCGGCCTTTCCTTCAAAGGTGGAACTGATTAATCTGATCAGAGAGAAGTAGACTCCTCTGCTGCCTCGACAAGTCCCCCAGCCTGCTGACAGCCGCTTCCGAGTAGTCTGCTGTAAGGATGTCCTCGAGGTCCTTCTCCTCCAGTTCGCTGATGACAGCTTCCGAGTCGTCTGCTGTAGGGATGTCCTCGTTGACGATAGCCAGGTCCGTCTTGATGTCCTCCAAGGTCCTAGCCGGTGATTTCCTCGCCGCACACTGGCTCCAGTAGTACCAGATGTCCCCCTTTGCTCCTCGGCGGACTGCATGAGATGTCCTCTGGGTCACTCTATAGAGGCCGGAGAACCTGGGGTTGAGCCACCTTCAGCCAGACGAACTCCGCTGTGTCGGCCTCCTGCTCCTCGGGTCCCCCTTCTGGCGTCAGCAACCTGTGTGGAGAAATCTAATACCCACCCCTCAAGTCTACGCTCAGGGCTTCTGGGCCCTCAGGTGTTTGACCCACCACTGGTAGGCCGCTTCAGAATTTTAATACTTGGCCTGTGTCAACAAAATAAACCCCAACATCTTCAGTTGAACTAAATAACATATCTCAATAGCTCTGAATTTCTGACAAGCATCTGTGTTATTTTAAATGAAATCCTTGAGATCCTATTTAAAATCTAAATATAATATGAACTGCTAATGTCTCTGGTAATGGAACACACTAATGTTATGGATTAAAAACAACTAAAATCATGATACTGACAAAGTGAATAATTTCCTGGTGATACTGCTTCTACCCGTTAGTGCTTAGATATTATCAAGCTGAAAAATGAATACAGAAATCCAACATACTGTCATCAAATGTCTTTCTATTATGAATTTAAATTAAATGTACATCCCAATAATGATCTAAACAGTCTATGGCTTTTACTTCTTTACCAGGCTAGTTACAAGATGTTGTCTAAATTAAATTCTATCTCAATACATTACTATGTTTTAACTTAGCTGTAATATGTTCTTTCTACATTTCAAACCTCAGTTACCTAATACCTGTTGAAATATTACAAAATGGTTTCATTATCACAGGTCACCTTCTCTGGTATTCTCATTCTGGAATTACCTCTCTCAGTAGCCCCTTGGCCACTGATTCTGCATCTGTGTTACCTGTTATAACTCAATCAATATTAGAAACATGTCAACATTTTTTAGGAAACCTCTTGTTTCCCTTGGAGCTCCAGAATAATGTGTTAGTCCAAAAACATGCTTGGTTAGTCATTGTTTTAGAATCATGCAGTTGCACTGATCACATGCAGAAATTCATTCACACTCACACTGTCAGGTTTTAAAGTCAAGTTTGGTCAGCCCCAGAGTCAGTCATTGATAATGCTTTTCTCAAGTCACACTGTCAGTCAGGGTCAAAGGTCATTTGCTCTCAGTCTTTTGGCCATGTGTCGTGCTCTGCAGAGACTTTAATATTCTACTAGCTGGAGTTGTACTAGTGACATCATTGTGTTGTTGTCAACCAATGCAACAAAGTTTTTCTCGTGTTCGCAGCACCATTTTCTTCAGATGTTTAACAAACAAATTATCAATACACTTTATTAATATACCACCCCTAGGAAACACAATAACAAATGTTCTGACAAATGTTCATGCACGGCATTCTTAAGTGAACCTGCAGAAAACGGCCTTTTGAATTAATATTCAAAATTAATCAATAATAATAATAATCCATTTTATCAATTTGTTTACCCTTAGAAGTGAACATACCTCATAATGTTACATCAGGATGTTAAACTAAGTTTTGGCCAAATCAATCATTATTACTGTTTCAGATCTAACTGGAGGTTGAACAAACAAAAACCTTTTTTTGTTTACATCATGCAAACCACTAACATATTTTCCAATTTCAGCATCAGCCTTGTTACTCTAAAATTACATCCTAAATAGGAATATCAGGAATGAAACAAATATTTAATCTCCAGAAATGTTCTCAACAAATGGAGAGTAATGCCATCTCTCTATCTAGTGAATAGCCAACATATTTAAAAAATGTCAGATATACAAAAATAAGCCTAAATACTCTTTTACTATCAAAGTCTAAAGCTAGACCTAAACTGAACAGTTTTGGTAATGGACAATTTAATCTAGAAACAAAACAAAACTGGACCTGTGTTCTTATGTGTTCTTCAAAATACATTAGTAAATACCTTGTGAAGTATTCACAATATAACTAATCCTCTCTAGGATATGAAATCCATTCATCTTTAACCAGATACTATTTCCCTATTTATTTTTAGTTCATGATAATAATGGTATAACGTTCACACGTTTACCCATAGCTAGTCACTATGTTAAGATCTATCATGTGTGACATAATAATCAGATGTCTTGTTTGCCAAACAAGGATATTAAACATTAACCCTTTCAGCATTCCAGACCATCATTAAACAATCAGCCTCCCTTCCTAAACACTAAGCATATCGTTCTACACCACCTTCTGATAAACTCTTGCACAGTTATGCTGTAAAATCATTGCATGATTTCTTCTGAGTCTGAACAGACTGAGACCAGCCTGTCTCTTGATCTTGTCATATTGAGAACAGTCAATGATTCATTGTCCTCTTCAGCTGTAGTCAGTGGCAGGGCCCCCAAAAAGCTAGAACCGGCCCTGGTCAGTGGGCTCCAAGGAAACTCTCTCTGGCATTGGGATGTCCTGAGGGGGAAGGGACCTCTGGATCAATGTGATACAATCAGCAGACACACGTTGTCCTCTGTACCGCAGAAATCCCCAAAAACTGCAGTACCTCTTCACACCACGGTTGCCTTGACAACGAGGCACAAGCAAACTGTCAAAACCTCCTTTGAGATGTGTTCTTTGCACAGTTCTTCTGTTTGCAATGAGCAACTTTTCACCAACACACTGATTCAGAGTACAACCCAAAGGTGGCGCACAACTATCCAATGCTGCTGTAATTACAGCAAATCAGCTACTGAGAAAAACTCAATGTAAATCTCTCCCCCAGCGGGTGACAAAATAAAACAGCTGAGTGTCTATGTGGTCAGGAATGCTGAAACATGTGAATGTTAAACCCATTAATGGTAACAGTCTTCCTATTCTTCATTACTTCAGTTCTAAGTTAATAGGCAAAACAAAAAACTTTTCTTAACCACTATAGATTCATCTTTAATCTTCTTGCTTATTCTATTCTTTTCAAATTGTTTATCTAAGTTGTGTGTTACAAGCATGGTTAGATTTGTAACAGAATACAAAACTAACTGTATCCAGCACTATATATTTAAAACAAGTAATCTGACTACAGTTAATGAATATATTTTGGAACACTTAAAGGAATTATTACAAAATGTAATCTTCATTATTACTAAAACTGAAACCTAAATAAATCATCACGGAACATTTTTCTGTCCTTATTACTTAATTGTTTCAATAAAAACTAAAAGCATTGTGAAAACTCCCATTTTTGAGAACATCTCTCAACACTTTTATTCCATCTAAGCACGAATGTTTATGACAAACTCGTCCTATTAATCCCAAACGGTCTTTAATGGTATCTATTGTGAACATTTCTTAATATTAATTGTAAATGCAACGTACGTTCTCTTTAGAACAAAGACAGGATAGTTGCAGCTGAAACTGGTTAATAGCAATGTTCTGTTAACCTAGATAAGCCTGTTGTTCTTATATCTAGTAAATATATTCTTATTTCATGTTACTCACAAAACAATATGACATTTTCCAGAATAGTAGTAACTCTATATAACCTGTACTCTCTCTATACTTCTTCAAACCATCTGACTTTTCTCTCTCTGTTCCTCTCTGCGCCCTGCAGCTGCCGGCCCAAGCTTCTCTCATCAAAAACTCTTTTGTTCTCCAACTGTGTGAGATGGCTTTTAGCCTCGTGCAGCACCTCTGTCATGCTTGAACATTAACAGATTCCCTCTGACAAACTTACAAAAACCTTCTTTTTACTTTCTACTCCTTCTTCATAAACTAAAAAACACCATTGTGGTGGATCGTTTACGTTTTCAGTTTCCTATCTACTTTAAACAACCATCAACTGAGAGTAACTGTATATGATAACAACTCCTAAATAACCTTACAATATATATTTCTTCCAATGAGTTCGTTATTTCATGTCTAACAAATTATCCTCTTTCCATGTCGTATTCTAGATGGAAAAATCCACCTATTATATCTAATTTGAATAAAGCCTTACATTTAATGTACTTCATATACTCAGTAAACCTCTTTTTACTTTCCCCTAAGGTTACTGTATGTAATATAATTTTCCTTGAAGTATAATTAAGTACAATCCTTAGTTAATGACAAATACCATGAAATTCACAACGCAATGCAACGGTATCAATCAATTCTCAAAGACTATGTTTAAATAGCAGCAAATCATTGTTTCTTATTTATTTCAATATATCTACCACTTCAAATCACACCTTGATCTGTTAATTTTCAATGTATTTCAGTCCAACTTCAGATCACTAGAGAAAAAAGCAAGCAGACACACTCCGGGCTGCTGCTGCTGCTCTCGAGAGGAACAAAGGGGGGGGGAACTCTCACAGACAAATACTGACACCCCCTTCTCTCTCCCCCGCTGTAGCTCTCAGCCTCTATAGGAAAAGGGGGGCTTCTTTCAACAATTAACACTTCTGCTATCCTTTTATTCAATTTTTCTGCTCGAACCCACTGTTCTCGTAAGCTCTTAACTCACGCTCCTCTCGTTAAAATTCTCCCTTCATTATGACTTCGTATCTATTCATCTGACTTAGGCTGTTTCTGTTACCAGTAAATATTCACAGACTTCATATATATTGATCTGACTTACTGTCCTTGTTACCAGTAAATATTCACAGAAAAAATTCCCCGTACAGTCTATTCAGCTTTTATTGTCCGATGTTTATTCCAACAAGTTTAGCAAGCCTCTCAGCGCGCTTCAACACCGTATTTCAACGATGTGACGCTGACATGGAGTCGTAACCCAGACTTACAGAACTCTTTATCGTGACGTTTGGCTTTATAGATTCAACCCCAAAGAACAAAGGATTAATGAGGTCCGGTCACTTCAAAATTGTTTTTTGAAGTTTGCGTTACTCTCCTTTGGATCACTTATAACATAAATAACTCATCTCCAGCCCCGTCGAGCTGTGGATTCGTTATTTTGAGTCAGTCTGATATGGAGACTTAATACTACCATTGGACTACTCCAGACAGTCTAACTGTGGGGACTCAATACCTCCACTTTTCAAGCGAGGGACTTTAATACCCTTCTGGCCTGTCGGAACTCAATATCCGATTTTAACTGTGGGGACTCAATACCTCCACTTTTCAAGCCAGGGACTTTAATACCCTTCTGGCCTGTCGGAACTCAATATCCGATTTTAACTGTGGGGACTCAATACCTCCACTTTTCAAGCCCGGGACTTCAATACCCTTCTGGCCTGTCGGAACTCAATATCCGATTTTAACAACTAAAACACGCATTTGCATTGTTACTATAAAAAACACTGTAAACTTCGTCTGACAACCCTAAAATTTGGAATATGGTCAAATCACAGATTTTGAATTAAGCTGGTGTCTGCTCACCTGTTATTGTCAGAGCTCTGTTTTTAGTTGTCAGAAGAGGCCGAGATGTTTAGCCCTGGACTATTCCGTCCGCTTGCTGCTGGTGGTCTCTTCCCCGAAAACACCCCACTCAGACACGTCGGGTCACCACTTGTTGGAGATTTGGAGGATGTTTAAAACCAACCTCGTCTCCGCGTGTCGTTTGATAAGCTGGGTAAATTCGTAAAAAGGAAGGGATTAAGAAACACCAGAATGCAAGTTAAACAATAATCCTGTTTTAATGATAAAAAGTAACAATACAAATACAAATACAAATACAAATACAAATACAAACACAAAGGAAGTACTTCCTGCTCTTCCTCCAATCTCACGGATCTGGTCAGTTTGAAGAAAAGAAGAGGCTGGTCTGAAGAAAACATAGGCTTATATCCAAAACCCCAGGAGGAGCTATGCGGCGCCCCCCCCCCCCCCCGAGGGGTCCTCCACTTAGAAAAGACAGCCAATCAGCGCGAGCCAGAGGCGATCCTTACATTCGAGATAACAAACCCCTCCTTGCAAGTTTCACATATTTTTGGCATTTTATAAAGATAGTTTTAAGATATAGTTTTGTATAGTTGGATTATACAAATAACACATGTGAGTTACCTTAACCTCAAACAATAATAACAAGAGGAAAACATCAGCTCTGATCTCAAGCAGTTAAAAAGTACCGCACACTCATTTAGCCTGCAACTTTTCCAGACACTTGAGCTATTGTTCTTTAAGAATATTCCCTGCAGAATCTTTATTTCAAATAAAAGGTTTCACATTGCATATTTCCAGCTTCCTTTACACATACTGTTATTATTAATACAAAATAATCAACCACACACATCTATTTAAAACAAGTAGATTTCCCTGATCATTTGACATGCTGCAAATCTCGGTAAGAATGTCCCCTCCCCCAGCTCTCTCGTCCCTGTCATAAAAGCTGCTTCCATTTCCCATAGAGTAATAAAACATGTTTAAGCTAATTTCTCCACAATGTTTGTAGCCCTCCAGTACCCACATATGAAAGAATAAAAGCAGAGGAATCAAATAAAACACCAATACAGGAATAGTTGATAAATGATTATACAGTAAGGAATACACACACATATTCTCTATGAAGTGACCCTTGTTATAGGTCCGAATGTCCTGTCCCCTAAAAGTCATGAGTTTTGGTTGATTAACAGAAGTTTAATTGTTCTTGTGGCTTAATGGCTTCCCTGAACTTCCCTTCACCCCAAAGTCAGCTTACTAGGAATGAATACATTTTATTGATAAGCTCAAAAGGACGTTTATCTTGGTTACTGCTGGGTGACCCAAGTCTCAAGGCCTGCAGGATGTGTAGGAGATAAACATTAATTCTACAAGACTTTAACTACATTATCTGAAAATGTATCTGGGACTTCCCCTGTTAATTGCAAGGACTATTGATAATTAACAGAGAGACCCTAGGGGCCTCTTCTTGGTATCTGCTAGGCAGAAGTCACTCAATGCAGAAATCACAAGTTTAACACACATTCTATATAAGGTGACATTAAAATGAATATACCAGATTGAACTTTCCTGCCATAACACATTACTTTAATACTTCAAATAACTCAAATAATACTTCAGTCTCAAACGGTTTAGTCTAAACAAATATTTCCATCTATTTAATATAGTTGTTCAAAATAAATAATAAATAATTCCAATGTCAGTAAAAAATTAAAAACAAAGTTTGAAACGGAAGTGATTAGCAAAATACGGATAAATAAAAAGAAAGAATGCAGACTAGGTAAGATAAAGATAGGAGAGAGGAGTTGATCAATGATGTGTTATTGGTTGCGAGCATATTCTAATGGTTTTTGGAGTATTGAAATATATACAGTTCTGTTTCATATGAGTGTTGAGAGTTGTATCCATAAATCTCTTAATTTGTGCACCAGATTGATGCTTTAACTTCAATTTTAAAGAAAAACCGTGCATGCCCCCGGACCCCCCTATAGGATGTGAGGTCATCACAAATAAAACAGGTTCATGGATAGATAAGTTTGCACACTCATTATATACACTACACATTTTTCTTGGATTAGTTAACACCATAGTCCCTAATATATATTTGTAGAAAGGCAGGAAATGGTATTAAATAGAGAACAATGTTTCATTGCGGAGGACCCCCTGTTTTGTGTCCCGCCCACTTCTCAAACCAAAGTTACACCCTTGCATATATATTATAGCATAATATGTATCCTTATGTGCAGCGTTCCTCTGGATGAAAACACATTTTGTATATTATACTACTGCCCAATTGCCCTCAAGGACAATTACGGTTTATTAGCAATAGTGAACAGCCCCTGAACATTGCCCACCTGTTCTGTGGACCCAGTGAGTTTTTGTCAACCTGAATCATTTTTTATTAAGAAGTGAAGAAGTGAAATACTATGGAAGCCACTTTCTGCCACAGAAAATAAAAAAAATACTGTAATTCAAAATTATAACTTACTATCTCATTATTTGGAATGAAATTAACTTTAACATTTCTCATTCGTTTTAGATAGAAAGTCATCATGAGATAGTATGTCATAATAATGATATAGTATGTCATAATAAAAAGATAGTAAATCATAATTATGACTTACAGGATAATTTCTTTCTTTTCTTTGGCTGATATGGGCTTCCATAGGTATACGGAGGAGTGGGGCCTCTTTTTCACCCTATCTGTGCCGGGGGCCGCCGTCCTGCTGACGTCACATCGGCAGGCTGATGGTTCCGCCCCGGTTCTCTTCCTGATCAGCTCCTCTGTCTCTTCTCACGCCGCTCCGCCGCACAGAAACTCACAACTTCCAGAACCGGGAAACATCGACATTTTGGGTATGTACCCCCCTCAATCAATGCTCACGGTCTGCAGTCACTGAGCAGCCGCCCCCGCCCAGCTAAAGCTAACTACCGCGAGGCTCCAGTGTGTGACGGGTGTAGGAAGAGATGCGGAGGAGGGAGGGATGGGTGTTGGTCGCAGATATACGCAGATAGAGGGAGAAAGTTACTCTTTGTGGGTAATACCGTTTACTCACATTTCACTGTCACTAATAAAGTCAGTCGTGACCCCCCAGCCTACATGGGGCTCAAATGTTAAACAACAATCTTAATGTTCTATCGTTCTCCTTTTTCCACCCTGTCGTTTCCTCTGTAGTTAGTTTAAGCTCTAAATGAAGGGAGGATGTCTGCTGGCAACACAGTAAGCATTATCTGATAATTCAGGACGAGGCTGCTGACGGCCTTTCTTTGGATGTGCTGCTGGGCTTCACAGTAATCTGTTACAGTGTGGCGGGGGGATCTCATACTTACTGTAACAACTCCATCAGGTGAGCATATGAGTGCGTGATGTATGTTGCAGCAATACACGGGCAGTTATGGGGGGCGTGGGGAAACGGTGCCATCATCCGGTTTTGGTGCTAAATTAATAGTTAAATGGGAATATATATATATATATATTCTATTTAACATGTTACACATATATTTCTGATTTATTGTAAAGTGTTTTTCCTGCCTACATATAATTGTTAAACCCTCAGGGGTTAATTTCTCCACTGTCAGATCCACACACAAAACAGACATTTGAGTCTCTTCTCTGAGGTCTCAGTACTCAGACTCCAGTTGTTGCTACTGTTGGTGTCCAATGACATTCCTCTTGTACTGTTTGACTTGTGTGTGTGATTTGACCTGGAAGACAAGCTCATACCAGAGATTGGTGCATTGTGACATCACTATAAGCAGGGAGCTGGCATTTCTTACTGGAATCGTGTTCTCGGTGTTCCTGGAGAATACATCCATCGCCATGGTCTGACATTGTTGCCTTTGAGTTTCTAATGTTTTCTGCTGGTAAATCTTTTTTTCTGTGCTCTCCATTTAGTTTTGATGTAGAGATTTAAGGAAATGTCTCTGTTACCTCATTCACACCAACGCAACTCCGGTTCAAGCTCCGTGCTAGAGCTTTTCAGGTTCAGAACCGGTTCTTCAGTTTACCTCCGGCTCTTTTCACACTGCCCAGAGTCCGACTGGTGCTGCGTCATTGCGTCATCGTTTGCGTCATGACGTAACCGTTTGCGTGCCTGCTTCATAAAGCCAAACCGCGCGGAAACCCCTCACAGCTCACACCGACAACAACAACAATGGCCGATAGTGCTCCAGCTTCCTCTGTACCTCTTTGGAAGACCAGATTCCCAGTAGGTAGCTGGTCTCTTCAGTGGACCACTGCTGATTGTTAAGTTGCTCCATCGTTGTGTACTAACTGGATAAAACGCAGGCTTTTTGTTGTTGTTCAGGAGTTGATCCCGCCCCTGCCCCTGCCCCTGCCCCTGCCCCTGCCCCTGCCTCGACGTAAGCGTGACGTATGTGGTGCTTTTGCTCTGGCCGGAACACATTTTGGTGCTCAAAATGAACCCGATTCCGGAGCTAAGAGGCTGCTCCGCTGCGGTGTGAAGAGGAAAACCCGGTGCTTTTCAAGCTCCAGCTCCGAAAAGGCCCTGAAACACCGTTGGTGTGAATGAGGTATGAGACAAAGGTTTGAAATATCACATTTATTTCCCTTTGCTTTTCGTTGGTTATTCACGCTCTTCGGGAATTGATTGCTCTTGTGAGACTCTTTCTGCAGGCCGTTTAACCTCAGCCACAGGTGCTCAATTTAAGCATTCTAATCCGTCTGATTAATTATTTAAAGTGAATGTGTTTCATCAGGGATCAAGTGCTGCCTGTCTGACTGCCTGAGAGCTGCAGTAGCTCTTCAGAGACACCTGATGGAGGATACAGTGGATGAAGGCCAAGGCCGGTCCCGGCTCAGATTTAAGATTACCGATCCTACAGTTTGATATCATGGGCCCAGGAGTTCAAAACTTTTAATCTCAATCAGATCCGATCCGATTTTGAAATCCCATTTTTTGTGATCCAGGATCAGACAAGTCGGCCAGATTTTGTCCCTGGAGTTCAAAGCAATTCAGGATAGGATCAGCCTGATCCAGATTACGATTTTTCAAGATGACTAGATCCTGAATATCAGTGCTTTAATCCTACCGATTGCCATCTAGTGGACATGAAAAATAATACAAGGAAGACAAGATATATTTTAAAATAAATTGTACAGTACATTTTCCTCTGGTAATCCACTGGAAATCCACCCCTTTGGTGGGATCAGGATAATCCAGTTTTTTGGATCAAACTGATCCCAATCCTGTGTTGTCGGTTTGAACTACCCATTTTGAAGATTTGATCCAGATTAAAGCTTGGATTGGATTTCCTGATCTCATCGGATATGAAAGTGATCCTAATCCTGTTTTTTGGTTTTGAACTCCCCAAAATCCAAATCTGATCTGATCAGATAGGGATTAAAAGTTTTGAATTCCTGGGCCATGGAGACCAAACGAGAACGTACCTTTTAGTCCTTGCTGATATGCTTTAATGTCATCTGTAACGGCCCGTCTACACTACAGGCATCAAAAAATCTTGAAGCTGGGCGTGTCTGAAGCTTGGCGATTTTTTGCGACCAACAACCAATCACATGAATCTCCCGCCCCCGACATACAAAGCAATAGCAATGTTAAAACGAAGTAAACTGGATATTAACTCTCCAAACAGGCGAAATACCTACCAGTTTCACCCACTGTCTCTGCCACTTCCCTCCACGCCTGGTTCCTCCGGTTTGTATCCCGGTAAATAGTTCTGGTCGAAAAGAACCGGGTGATTTGCTACCGTAATATCTCGTTTGGAATATGAGATATATGGCTCTCCCAGCTTGCACGCGGTTTGATTGGCTGCGCATGCACTGGCGGGATTTGCATAAACGGGATTTGATTGGCTGATGCCAAGCATTGAGCCTCAAAAGTTAGCCGATAGATGCTCGTGATGCTTGCAAAGCCATGCCATGCTCCCCACAATGCAGTTCGGCGAGATTAAAAATCTTCTACGTCACCCCATTCAAGTGAATGGGCGACGCGTTGAAAGCATTTTTCGATGCCTGTAGTGTAGATGGGCCGTAAGAGACTTTCAGGTTCTCCTTCTCAGGGCATACTGCAGAGGGATTTGACCTGTCCAAGATCTGCATTGGTTCACACCAACACAACTGCAGTGACATAAACAGGACCCCAGCTTTGTGTATCAATATGTATGATCATTACATGATTTATCTTATTTAAGATTTGTTTACAACATTTTGTAAGAATTACTTACAAAATTAAAACCAAATCCAAAAGATTCCCTCTTCAGTTAGTTCATGACCAAATTGAGTTTGTTTTCTCAAACATGGACACTGAGTTTGTAGACAAGGCAGCAGGAGGAAATCTGTGCCCTGGTGTAGTCCTGCCACTTAATGTGACATTACCTTAACAACTGGCACTTATTCTTAATCCAAATAAATACATGTTAAGTTTCTTAACATGTACAGTAAACATTTCTGACATACAAACGTTGTCTACTTGTCGCTCTCATTATCATTGTGAGTGCTGTGCTTACAGAGATGACAGCCAACAAAAAGAAGTTGAAATAATCCTGATTAGTTTCATTTGGGTTGGTCTCATCCTGTCTGAGGTATTTTTTGCATGTCTGTAAAACCCAGTATTTGAGCAGCACATGTAGAGGACTGTGGTCACATGTTTGTACTGACGGTGTGTCAATATCAGGTTGTGCAGGACGACACACGCCCTGACTTCACATTTATCTGGCTGCTGCTTGCATTGAAGAACACAATAACACAAGACACCTGAGGCCTGTACTACGAAGCCGGATTTTCACTTAGCGACGTAACTTCAGGGAAAACTCTGGGTTTCCGGTCCTACGCCAAACGAGCCGGATAATTTGGCTCGGCTCACCAAGAAGAGCCGGCTCTTTCGGCTCCCAAACGGCTCTTCAGTTTACCAATTCAATCAAATGTAGCCCTGTTTTGACTAATGATTTATATGTGTACACATATACCACTTAAATTATTCAATACATCCTTTGTACTGAAGTATTCAAAAGTAAAAATTAGATGTTTAATATAAATGATTTGCTGTGGCCAAATGTTTTCATTGCATTTTCAGACCCTTGTACCTCTCTTATACCACTCCATGAATGCACTGACTTGTAGAACCACGCTACACAAAGCAGATAGCAACACCTATAAAAACTTATGCATAGACATTTAGAAAAAGGACAGCTACTGTATCGACATTTTAAAATTATATTTAAAGAAAAAAACCTTAACAAAACAGCAGGGCTCTATTTCAGTATTAACTAAAGAAAAAAAGACAGCAACAGCTGAGCCTAAAGATAATCATAAATAACATAGTGAAAATAAATATATTGCAATGTTCAAAACAGCAGCATCCAACAGTCTCTAATCCTTGGATATTACATGCATGCACGGAGCACCCGTAGCACGGAGATCATCATATCATTCTGTCTTGTATTACTTTTATAACCGTTGTTCACTTAAAAGAGCCGGCTCTTTGAACCGGCTCGTTCGCGACCGACACATCACTACAAACTACTATACCAATTGCTTCCAATCACAAAGCACAGGTGTGCAGCATATTTTCAGCTCAGCAGCACAGCATGGAATGCATTGTATAAAATTAGATAAATGACCAGATAAATGCACACAAAAAGCCTTTAATTCACCATTATATATACAACAGGACTATTAAGGGTCTGCAGACATATTTGGCTAGATTTAGCCGTGACTTATTATTTCCCCCACCTTGTGAGTGCATTCAAAGCTGCCTGCATTCATGCAGCGGTCCTGGGTGGGGGTGTGATGTTGTACAGCCTGGGTGGGGCTGTGATTGTGTACAGCCTGGGTGGGGGAGTGATGGTATACAGCCTGGATGGGGGTGTGATGGTGTACAGCCTGGGTGGGGGTGTGATGGTGTACAGCCTGGGTGGGGGAGTGATGGTGTACAGCCTGGGTGGGGGAGTGATGGTGTACAGCCTGGGTGGGGGTGTGATGGTGTACAGCCTGGGTGGGGGAGTGATGGTGTACAGCCTGGGTGGGGGTGTGATTGTGTACAGCCTGGGTGGGGGAGTAATGGTGTACACTACAGCCTGGGTGGGGGTGTGATGGTGTACACTACAGCCTGGGTGGGGGTGTGATGGTGTACACTACAGCCTGGGTGGGGGAGTGATGGTGTACACTACAGCCTGGGTGGGGGAGTGATGGTGTACAGCCTGGGTGGGGGTGTGATGGTGTACACTACAGCCTGGCTGGGGGAGGGATGGTGTAAACTACAGCCTGGGTGGGGGAGTGATGGTGTACAGCCTGGGTGGGGGTGTGATGGTGTACAGCCTGGGTGGGGGTGTGATGGTGTACACTACAGCCTGGTTGGGGGAGTGATGGTGTATACTACAGTCCGGGTGGGGGTGTGATGGTATACAGCCTGGGTGGGGGAGTGATGGTGTACAGCCTGGGTGGGGGTGTGATGGTGTACAGCCTGGGTGGGGGTGTGATGGTGTACAGCCTGGGTGGGGCTGTGATGGTGTACAGCCTGGGTGGGGGAGTGATGGTGTACAGCCTGGATGGGGGTGTGATGGTGTACAGCCTGGGTGGGGGAGTGATGGTGTACAGCCTGGGTGGGGGTGTGATGGTGTACAGCCTGGGTGGGGGAGTGATGGTGTATAGCCTGGGTGGGGGAGTGATGGTGTACAGCCTGGATGGGGGTGTGATGGTGTACAGCCTGGGTGGGGGAGTGATGGTGTACGGCCTGGGTGGGGGTATGATGGTGTACAGCCTGGGTGGGGGAGTGATGTTGTATACAGCCTGGGTGGGGGAGTGATGGTGTACAGCCTGGGTGGGGGTGTGATGGTGTACAGCCTGGGTGGGGGAGTAATGGTGTACACTACAGCCTGGGTGGGGGAGTGATGGTGTACACTACAGCCTGGGTGGGGGTGTGATGGTGTACAGCCTGGGTGGGGGTGTGATGATGTATACTACATCTGGGTGGGGGAGTTATGGTGTATACTACAGCCCGGGTGGGGGTATGATGGTGTACAGCCTGGGTGGGGGAGTGATGGTGTACACTACAGCCTGGGTGGGGGTGTGATGGTGTACAGCCTGCGTGGGGGTGTGATGGTGTACACTACAGCCTGGTTGGGGGAGTGATGGTGTGTACTACAGTCCGGGTGGGGATGTGTTGGTATACAGCCTGGGTGGGGGAGTGATGGTGTACAATACAGCCTGGGTGGGGGAGTGATGGTGTACAATACAGCCTGGGTGGGGGCGTGATGGTGTACAGCCTGGGTGGGGGAGTGATGGTGTATACTGCAGCCTGGGTGGGGGAGTGATGGTGTATACTACTACAGCCTGGTTGGGGGTGTGATGGTGTACAGCAGGGATCACCAACTACATTTGTCCAAGGGCCAAAATGTATCCAATAGACACTATCGCGGGCCAGCAATTTTTATATAGCCCAGAATTTGGAAGTTGGGGGGGGGATGCTAGTGGAGCACGCTCAGGTACTGCGTGCGGACCGCATAAAGCTTAGCAGACTCTTCACGCTAACGAAGGATCACTTCTAGGCAGGGTTGGGAGGGTTACTTTGTAAATGTAATCAGTTACTGAATACTGAATACATGCTCTGAAAGTAATCAGAATACAGTTACAGTTACGTGTCTTACAAATGTAACATATTCAGATTACTTTTAGAATACTTTTGGAATACTTTATTTTCCCATAACAGATGGGTATGTTTTGGTGAACAGGAGACACTTATTTTACTGTTTTAATGGCTTATCAAGAACTCAAACACAACGTCTTGGTGTCATTCTGGACAGCTCCCTCTCATCTGCACCCCACATAAAAAACATCACCCGGACTGCATTCTTTGTACTGTCTTAAAACCTTTCCTTGGAATATGTTATGAATTGTAAGGTGTCCTTGGGTGCTTTGAAAGGCGCCCCTAAATAGAATGAATTATCATTATTATCTGAAAGGATGTAATAACTTATAAAACCTTTTCCAGTCACTTGCCCCATGCATTCAGCAGCAGCAGGCCATTCACTCTGATTTGATCCCGTTATGAAATGTCATCATTTCGGCAATAAAGAAATGCTACATAAATGTTATCTTGCACATTTTATCTAACCATCTCCATTTCTAACTTTCAATATATTTTAAAAGAGATCTCTCTCTCATCTGCGTGCAGGGGCGGGGCCTCACAGACACGCTGCATCTCGCTCTGCAGCTCAGACATGCTGCAGCGCTGTGCAGTGTTCACACAGTTCTGCCGGTAATGAATATTACATTTTGTGAGGAAACTTTTCCACCAATAATTCCAATAAGTATTCCAAAATGTATTCACTTCAGGTTTATGAAAGTAACTGTAATCAGATTACTCGTTTTTCAAATGTAACGCCAGCTGAATACAGTTAGCCTACTTGATTTTTGTATTCTGATTAGGTAACACTGTTACATGTATTCCGTTACAACTACAACCCAACCCTGCTTCTAGGCTACTGTCCCGCAGCTCCTGCCTCTGGACTCTGTTGCAGCGGGGCTACTTCTGTGGTGCCGAGCGCACAAAGCAGACTCTTCACAACGAAGGATCACTTCTTCTTCAAGGCAGGGAAGGTTTCGCAGTACGCAGTCTACTGTACTGCAGCTGCTGCCTCTCTGTTGGACTCCGGTACTGCATCTTACTCACGAGACTTTGTAAAAAATGGGTGGGGGGCGAACGCACTAACCACTCCGCCAACGTCACAGTCACCCCCGTCGTGTGGGCCGGATGAGAATGTCTGGCGGGCCGGATGTGGCCCGCGGGCCGCCAGTTGGTGGTCACTGGTGTACAGCCTGGGTGGGGGTGTGGTGGTGTACAGCTGGGTGGCCCCTTAGCTCAGATCAGATGCAGCAGACTGTTCCTCCGCAGCAGTCTGAGCAGGTGTCCACACAGAGCACTGTGCAGCAAAAGTCACAATACCAGAAATGAAGTCAATTCTAGTGAACTTCCATGATTCACCTGCTGTTTCTGACACATCGAGGCTTCAGACATTCGAGTGGGGAATTTTCTGGCGTATTTTATGTCGTAGGACCAAATGTTAAAATCTCTTCAGCCTTTAGTCTACTTAAACACAGACCTTATGTAAGGCTTCTAACCAAAAATATGTTTAAAAGACGTCTGCCTTCGAGACAAGGGAGAACAAGCTGACTCATTTCTGGGTTATGGACTCATTCTTGCACCACTCTAATCTAGGTTTCGCAATGGATTCTTGCTAATCAAGGATGCACTCATTCTACACTACTGTTTAATATTGTTGTGCTCTCAGCCGGCAAGCTAAGCTTGATTCAAATATATCACTTTAAGTGATGTATCCTATGTAAAAACATGCTAAATATTAAAAGCAGTTTTGATAAAGGAAGGCTAAAGTTCTTCTTTATATCACAGATTAGAAACGGTTTTGAATGTAATCCTTTTTTTTTTGTTGATCAAATGTTTTTATTCACACAAATGTAGTAAAATGCAATGTACAATCACAACACAAATTACAAAAAATACAGAAAAAACAAACAATAACAACAATCAGACAAGAAGACAAAACTAAGTGAAAAAATAAACCCTCCCACCCCCAATCCCAGGACCTCTCAGGACCAATGACTGCAAACAACTATAATAGTTAAGACAGCTGGAACCGCTCCTTCCATTTTTCAGCTGTCGACACCCATACACCGATATTGGACTCCTTAACTCCAATCACGCGTGCAGTGGACAGTTCCATGTAGACTACGTCAAGAAACCTTAGTAACCAGCAGGTCACTGAGAGCTTGTCGGGTTGTTTCCACCTCATAGCAACCAATTTAGAGGAGACCCCGTTCCAAAAGCGAGCAACAGGCGGGCATTCCCAGAACATATGGAGAAATGTACCAGGAGCCCCCATGGAGCACAGGGTACGGTTTTGAATGTAATCATGGGAAAATGTTGTGTCATGTAGCCTGGTTGTCATTTAACTGTTCCACCACAGTTTGTAATTCAAATCTAACATAAAAATATCAAGTTATTATATTCAGAAAAGGACATGTTTATCGTTTATCATACGGTGTTGGGGAAGCTACTTTAAAGGCCCAGTGAAGTGTGCACCTGTGCATGATCTGTTATGCTAATACGTATAGTAATGACCAAAATTGTCCATTGGAACCCATATCAAAAAATGTTGGAATAGCAACAAATTTGACGAGTTTTGAATTTTCCGGGGAAATCTGCAGTCGACCTTTGCCTTCGTGGGCGTGGCTTGCGATCTACTGCGTGACGTCACGAGATGGACGCCGCTGCACTGTTTACATTCACCACCGTTCGTTTTTTCTCTTTTTCAAAGTCGAATTTCTCAACGTTTTTGAGCTAGTATTTTCCTGGAAAGTGTGTCGGAGTCGACTGGAAGTGATTGCCAATCGAGAAAACCTGACAATGGAGGCGACAGTGAAGAAAGAGGGATGAAAAACACAGGGGAAACGATGCATTGCCGCTGGCTGTAGTAATGTCAAGTCTGCCGAAGTGGCGATGTTTCTGTTCCCAAAAGATGAAGGTGAGCCTGGCTGGTGTCATTGTTTCGGAGATTCTTTGATTGATCATGATAAATAAAGGCCAGTGGTCGATTCGAGAGAGAGAGAGAAAGAGAGACTGAGAGAGTTACAGGGTTGTTTAGCATCTGGTGCTAGCTCGGAGCTAACGGAGATTAGCTGTTTCAACAATAAGGAGAGGGAGAGTGCTCTCCTGTGGGACTGAGAGAGATAACGTCAGCTCAGGGAGGTAAACTGTAGCCTAAGTTATCTCAGTGGGTTTGGTCATCTATGTAAACAAATATTTCCATCTATGTAATATTAGTTGTATAAAATAGGTTAAGAAATCATTCCAATGTTTTTTGATTATTGAAATATATGTTTCATATGAGTGTTGAGAGCTGTATCCGTAAATCACTTAATGTTGCCCTCAAAGTGCACCAGATTGATCACTTTCCTCATCTATCCTGTCCGAAAAGCTGTCCAAATCAATCATTTCTCTCACACTAGTATCACTTTCCAGAGTCTCCGCCATGTTTACAATCGCAACTGGGTACATCTTGTGACGTCACAGCCACTATCGTCTGCAACTTCCGTTAGGCTCAGACGGCAAAATTAATAATTCATTAATTCATTAATTATGAATTATTAAAAATTATTTTAGCCATGAACAGGCACAATGATATGTAAGGAATGAAACTGCCATTTCATTTTGGTGCAAAAATATGCACTTCACTGGGCCTTTAATAACATCACACTGGAAGAAGTCAAACTACCCATCAGTAGGAATCTGGTTTAGTTAACTAAAGATTACTTTGTTGATCAAATGGATCAATCTGTTACTGTAATCAAGATCCTCCATCTTCCTGAATGCCAGCTTCATAACAAAACACAGAGCTTAAAGGTGGGGTAGGTAAGTTTCAGAAACCGGCTCGAGTGCACTAAAATTTGAAAGTACACAGCCAAAAAGAATCCGCCCCTTCCTTCAGACTTCCTTACAGAGCACCTCCTCCGCGAGAGCAGGCTGGCTGCAGTAACGTTACATATCAGGCAAAGCTAAACACATCTAGGTTAGCAATACTACACAGCCAAAGCAACTCCGATGTTGACTCTGGTTTGACTTCTCCTAGTTTCCACTTTCTTTTTGTTCTTAATTTGCTCCGTTACATTTTTTCTTTTGCGACCAGTTGACGATGTTGAACCTAACTCTGCCATGGTGAAAGTGGCCGCCTGTTGCTGGCGAGTAATTGAAGTACTGCTGCAATGCACGCCCAATGACGGCACGCCCAATGAGGGCACGAGATACATTTGTGCGTGCACGAGATGGAAGGCTGACGGATTGGTTGTAGTTTTTACAGTATTACGGGTTCCACAGATGACATTTTTTTATGGATTTTTTGTCAAAGCACTTAAGATATTCATTGCTATCGGGATGTTAAGAGCGTTCCATGGAATATAACGAAAAGTGTTTCTCGAGCCGGTTTCTGAAACTTACCTAGCCCACCTTTAATTATAAATTATTATTGTTCCTTTCTCAGACTCTAGCATTTTATCAACACATAGACCTATTATAATAATTGATCATTCTGACCTCAGAAAACAATCAATTAAAGCTTTCATTCATTGGTGAGGTTAAAACTGAGTTTACTGAATACATATCTCCTTAGCCACTGGGTGTTTCTCAATGTCGAGTAAAGCTGCTCCAGAGCCACCATTTCATACATACGTCATCGAGTGCCGCCGAAGGACTGTTTCAATGTCCTGCAAACTTGGACGTACTTCGTAGCGAGGAATGTCGAGGCTGCACATGTGTAGGCTCTGCGGTATTAAAATCCCCACAATGCTTTGCGCACGGACAAATTTCCCCAAATCTCTGGCGGAAAATGTAAGGCAGGGCCTCTCATATGACGCAATCCTGCACACTTGCTCTCCTGTTCCACTCTGTGTTTTCCGCATCGCTTCTGAAGCAAGTGACTCGGAAGACATGTGCTACCAAGCAAGCGTACTCGAGATTGAGAAACACCCAGTGACTGAACCTGGATTGTGTGCTGAGGAGCTTTACACATGCAGTATGTCGGTGTGAGAGCTGAATAACAGGTTTAACTGTGATGTGCATGAGCTTTGTTTCTGCCACTGCTCGGGCGAAGAATAACAGAAGATTATTCATTTAACTTTAGGTAGTGCTGTACAGTCTGCAGGCTGTACTGTACAGTCTGCAGGCAGTGTGCTGTGTACAGTCTGCAGGCAGTGTGCTGTGTACAGTCTGCAGGCTGTATGCTGTACAGTCTGCAGGCAGTGTGCTGTGTAAAGTCTGCAGGCTGTATGCTGTACAGTCTGCAGGCAGTGTGCTGTGTACAGTCTGCAGGCAGTGTGCTGTGTACAGTCTGCAGGCTGTATGCTGTACAGTCTGCAGGCAGTATGCTGTATAGTCTGCATGCAGTGTGCTGTGTACAGTCTGCAGGCTGTATGCTGTACAGTCTGCAGGCAGTATGCTGTATAGTCTGCAGGCAGTGTGCTGTATAGTCTGCAGGCAGTGTGCTGTACAGTCTGCAGGCTGTATGCTGTACAGTCTGCAGGCAGTGTGCTGTGTACAGTCTGCAGGCAGTGTGCTGTGTACAGTCTGCAGGCTGTATGCTGTACAGTCTGCAGGCAGTGTGCTGTACAGTCTGCAGGCAGTGTGCTGTGTACAGTCTGCAGGCAGTGTGCTGTATAGTCTGCAGGCAGTGTGCTGTACAGTCTGCAGGCAGTGTGCTGTACAGTCTGCAGGCAGTGTGCTGTGTACAGTCTGCAGGCAGTGTGCTGTATAGTCTGCAGGCAGTGTGCTGTACAGTCTGCAGGCAGTGTGCTGTGTACAGTCTGCAGGCAGTGTGCTGTGTACAGTCTGCAGGTAGTGTGCTGTGTACAGTCTGCAGGCAGTGTGCTGTGTACAGTCTGCAGGCAGTATGCTGCTCTTTTATCCTCATGGTTTCAAAAGAAATGCCAAACCTGTTTTAGCTTTTCATCTAGCCCATAATTGTTTTATTCACATAACCTACATAATCCCAGATGGCTAAATATGAACCGGTTGGTATCAGAATGACGACATTATTTGGATTGCACGGAGGTCTCTTTAAATCATGTGAACTGTAATTTGACCCTATCTGACCACACCAGTATTCCTGTCATGCAGAGAAATGGGGCAAGAGTTTCCTGTTTCATTATTTCCAATGCAAAGAAGACATCTGCACATGCTCACAGAATCTAGACATGTGTGTTGTATTTCAAACAGTTGCAAATATGTCTTAGTAATGTTGTCATTTTGAAAATGATAAGACTTAATGCGATAGCTGATCAAAGAAAGTCCTTAAGAGAATGATCTGATGAGTTATCTCCTGAATGGCCTGTTATCAGCTCAAAGTGTTGTACTTATCAGTCCAAGGATGCGGGTTTATAAGGCCGATACAGAGCTGCTAGTGCAAACAGTAACACATCACGTGATCTGCTGAAATGCATGCCTCACTCAGGGACTACAGGTATTTAGAATAATGGTTAGTTCATCAACAGAAAATAAATGTTTCCCTTTTTTTTTTAAAGCAAATGGTTAGATTAGATTAGATTCAACTTTATTGTCTTTGCACAGAGTAGGACACCGCAATTCAGTTCTAACTAGAAGTGAAAAATAACAATAAAGTGCAGAGTGATGTTTAGAATAATATAAATATATATATACACCTGACAGTATTTACATTATGAACAGTATAGGCAGTATAAACTGCAACTTTTTCTCAAACCTTTTTATGAAATCATGTTAAAAAAGAAATACAAACATTTTTGGTTGTGGGTTAAAAAAAACAGATGCAAATCGTACCAATATTCACGTCACTGACAGAGTGATCACTCAGTTAACTTCTTTCTGAGCTCCTATCGGAACATCCTCTTACATTGGTAATGTTGTAATGTAAAATTCATTTTGGATCCACCTCCTCATGCTGCACGTTGCTCACTTTGTAATCCTCTCTTTGTTTCTGTCCTGTCTGCAGGTACTGTCGTGTGAGGGGCTCACTATACAGACCAACAGACATCATGGTGAACATCCCAGAATACTTTGCAGGGAAGACAGTGCTGATCTCTGGAGCAACAGGCTTCATGGGCAAGGTACAGTAGCCAATCAGACAGGACCAAAGCCAACAACATGACCTGCTGAGGGTGATGAGAGGAAGCTGTGTGAAGACATGTACAGTTAACATCAGTTATTTTACTATCTTCTTGTTGATAACTGATACATGTTGCATATCATTCAAATGGCTGTCCTTTTACTGCCCGACTCAAACACAGCAGCCATTGTGTCAGGGTGTCCTTCAGAAAAAAATGTATGCTGGGCAGTGTGTCCTGGAAAATGTCAGTGTCACAAAAGAATGAGAGAAATTCCGGTTAAATATTCAGTGTGACCTTTTCTGAGGCACTGGGGGTATTAAGTTATTGTGGAAACGTTATTTTACACAATGTTAATGCAATTAAAATCGGACTTAGAGGCTTTAAATATTTGCACCATCATACACTGAAGCAAATTCCTTGTATGTGTAAACGTACCTGGCAATAAAGGGGATTCTGAAGGAGGAGCTAAGAGTTCCTGATGGAGTTCTCACTCCTTGGTTCAGGTTCTGCTGGAGAAGCTGCTGCGGTCCTGCCCTGAAGTCAAAAGTGTGTTTGTGTTGGTCCGGTCCAAAGCTGGTCAGAGTCCCCAGGCCCGCATCGCTGACATGATCAACTGCAAGGTGAGTGGTGAGAGGGGGGGGGGGGGGCTTTGAAGTGGCATCTACAACATTGTTCAGACGCCACTTCAAATGTGCCACTCCCCTCAGTGGATGTGTGGTTGCCTGTGAGGAAAGGAAATTATCTTCAGCATTTGATCTACAACCACACTGACCCTGTGTTGTGCTGCACGGTTACTTCCATTCAATCAGTGTTCCTGTGTGTATGAAGCATGTGCTTAAGATGAGAAATGCCTTGTGTTTCACAGTTTGGGTGTCCTGAATAAACCTTTCCCCAAAATCAAAGTTTTCCTTTTTCCATTCTAGCCTTACTGAAAAATATCAAGCACAACAGAGGACATTTAAATGAATATTTAATTATATGTGAGGAAAAACTATGTGTAATGTATGTTAGTTTATTCACATTGGTTACAGTGTGCTGTAGGTTTGCTAACATTGTCAGTTTCTAGAGAACAGAAGAAATATACGTAAAGATCTGAGATCAGTTTAGTGCATTCTGCCATCAGCTGTTCAACACTGAGACTACAAATAGTTGGCAGACAAATTGAACTTTGAAAACGTTGCACTGCGCTCTAAATAACTGCTGAATACCACAAATGCCACATTATTCAAATGCCAATTTATACTTTATAATTTATAGCTGTACAGTTATAAGCAGTGTTTTTAATTTCATCATTTTCCCATTCAGTTGTTTGAAAGACTGCAGGATGAGCAGCCAGGCTTCTCAGAGAAGATCACAGCCGTGAGCAGCGACCTGATCCGGCCCGGGCTGGACCTGAGCGAAGAGGACCAGAGCGTCCTGGCCGACCGCGTCAACATCGTGTTCCACTGCGCCGCCACCATCCGCTTCAATGAGCCGCTCAAGTGAGCCCTGTTCATGTTGCTCACTTTCCTTTACCTATATTTTTATACATATCTTTGGATATGGCTATTTCTCCCAGATGGTTTAGCAGGTCTTCATCAATGTGTTTCTTTCTCCACTTATACATTTGGTACAGTTGTTCATAGTTCATTATCTGTTGTGTTTTCGCAGTCAAATTAAGAACTGATTATGAGTATTTGCTTGACTTAGCAGTGAGAAAACAACATTGTTTCAAGAGATCGTTCTCTTTAAAGTTAGAAGTACACAGAAATGTTCTTTATTACTGTGAACCAAAGACTCACAATGTTAACCTTTGAGACATGTAGGATTGTGTTTGGAAAGCAACTCAATTACTTTCGAAGGAGTTTTTTGTTAGTCACATTTGATGCCATCTGTGTATCTTATGTCAGTCTGGCGAAAAATAATTGTACTGAAAATGGTATTTAAAGAAATAATTCAACATTTGGGCAAATAAGTATGAAGGTGAAGGAGCTGTGCATTCGTGTGTGCATTAGTGCGGCTGAAGCTCAGTCTGTAGGGACTTGGCTTGGGAACCGAAGGGTCGCTGGTTCGAGTCCCTATCGGACCAAAAATAGTGTGTACTGAAAGCCTCTTCGCTCTACCAACTCTTCATCTGTGCATGTATATCAATTGTAGGTTTGTGCATGTGTGTGTATTTCAGGCCTATGTGTGTCATTTTATACCAACACTAGAAAGAAAACCTGAATATCCCCTTAATAAAGCTCCATTTGAAGGATGGAGTCAGGATGTGATTAGCCTAGCTTAGCGTGGAGACTTAAAGCATGGGGAAGCAGCTCCAGCTTTTTCCAAAGAGGAAAAATGTGCCCACCAACACATCTGAAGCTCACCAGTTTACATGTTGAATCGCGTTTGTTTAAACTGTACACACATTAAGAGAGCGTAGTTTAAGGTGGGGTTACAGTAAATGCTGGAACTATTGCGTAACAAGAAACAGTCCCTTTGTGCAGCGTCTGCAGCTACAGCGCTCATTCACTCAGTGTTGGTCTGATCTCTGTAAAGGCATGACCAAAGATGGCAATCTCACTGCGACAAGACTTTGGGAATCTCTGACTATTGTTCATGAAATGGATCCACAATGTGATTTTGACATTGCTGTTTTAATTGTTTTATAACAAATTAGATATAATGTGGTAGCTAGTACGTTAGAGAGCTTCTTGTAGATGTTTCACTTGTTGATGCTAAGCTAGGCTAACAACATCCTAGCTAGAGAAATGAGATTGGACAGACTCCAAAATGTTTGTCTTTAACCCCCCAGACGTACTGTTGGGTCAGTTAGATTAAACGTAACCGTCTCCCCCCCCCTCAGAGATGCGATGCAGCTGAATGTGCTGGCCACTCAGAAGATGCTGGCCCTGGCCCACAGGATGAAGCATCTGGAGGTCTTCCTTCATGTCTCCACAGCCTACGCCAACTGTGACCGAGAGCTTATTGAGGAGGTCGTGTACACCCCCCCCGTAGACTACCGCAGACTCATCGATTCTCTGGAGTAAGTTGGTCTGATCAGCTGTGGTGATGCTTGTTTCTCCACACAGATGTGTTCGTGCTCTATTGTGTCATCAGTTCACAGTAGATTGGGTTTATGGTTTTTCAAAGAGACCCTCCTTTTCCTCTTTGGATGCATAAAAAGCCAGTAAGAATGTACCATGAAGATTAGTGTCGGTGATACACTGATCACACCAGCTTAGCAGGGCCGGAGAGTAAAGGCTGCTTTAGTAGCACTAATGTTGTTCAGGCTGCCAGTCATTAGTAAAGCATTAGAAGCCTGCAGAGGGAGTGCAGATTAGTGCAAGGTTTCTGAGGGATGTATGTATAGAAAGGTAGCCTGGATATATATATATGTGCTAACATACTGAGTTTTACTGTGGAATGAATTAAACAAAATGGACCTTTAGCAGTGAGATGTATTCCCGTCAGATGCAGAGTGGTTTTAAGTACGACCTCTTACTCATAGACTAGAATGTGATACCTTTCTTTGCATGGAGTGGAAAAGGTTTTCACATCCAAATTATGCAGTTTAATGTTTTAATTAGTAATCCATCTTAACATTAATTCAGCTCATTAATCATTTGCCAACTCTGTGGTTTAAATATCTGATATGTCATTAAACGATTTATTAACGATTTTGTGAAAATGAAGTCCATTAAAGACCTTTCATCTCGTGTTGATGAAGTTAAAAAGACATCTTAGCAAACTGTCACACACTGAATGTAAACACACACCGTTTGCTCTGTTACCTGTTCAATAACATGTCACTTTTAGACATTGTGATCCAAGGGTCAGTGGTTAAGTGATTACAGGAGAGGTGAGGATAAGTACAAAGTCACTTATACAGACAAAAGAGAGTTTTTGAAGTAAGACAAGGACAAATGACCAAATACCAAGTGTGGCCAAAACACACAACGAGTAATACATACTTAACCTTTATGGACTCTACATCTTTCAGCGGCACCTGTCCGCCACTTTTCTCTAGATTAAAGGTGGGGTAGGTAATTTTGGAGAAACCAGCTCGAGGGCGCTAGAATTTGAAAATACACAACCGGAGAAAATCTGCCACTTCCTTACAGAGCCCCTCCTCCAACACACACGAACGCGCACATGACCAATGAGGCACGAGATAAGTTTGTGCACAGATGGAAGGCTGACAGGCAGGAAGGCCATCCAGTTACTTTAGCCGGGCCGGCTCAGATGATTGGTCGTGCTTTTTACAGTACCGCGGCTTCCACAGATGACATTTCTTTATGTCAAAGCACTTCAGATATTCATTGCTATTGGGATGGGTTCAACGATAATGGATTCTACTGAGTTAGACATTTGAGGTTTTGTATATATTGCGCCTGAAATCCAGATAAATTGTTATCTCTTCCTCGCAGTGCCTTAAAGGTGGGGTATGTAATTTATTTTCGAAACACTTGTTATATTCCATGGAATGCTCTTAACATCCCGATAGCAATGAATATATTTAATGCTTTGACAATAAATCCATTAAGAAATGTCATCTGTGGAAGCCGCGGTACTGTAAAAAGCACGACCAATCATCTGAGCCGGCCCGATTAAAGTAACTGGATGGCCTACCTGCCTGTCAGCCTTCCATCTGTGCACAAACTTATCTCGTGCCCTCATTGGTCATGTGCACGTTCGTGTGTGTTGGAGGAGGGGCTCTGTAAGGAAGTCTGAAGGAAGAGGCAGATTTTTTCCGGTTGTTTATTTTCAAATTCTAGCGCACTCGAGCTGGTTTCTCCAAAATTACATACCCCACCTTTAAGCTTGGCAGTACAATCACCATATTATTTTTTCATTTATTTCTGGCGATTAAAGACACATTTGTATTGCTCCATATTAAAACTGTCTTTGGTTTAATCAATAACTTTATTTATTGTTCACTTTGTCCAGCTGGATGGATGATGAGCTGGTGTCTGCTCTGACTCCCAAACTCATCGGGGAGCGTCCCAACACCTACACCTTCACCAAAGCCTTGGCTGAATACATGGTGCAGCAGGAGGCCGGAGACCTGAACGTGGCCATCGTCAGACCCTCCATCGTGGGGGCCAGCTGGAAGGAGCCCTTCCCTGTGAGTCACCCAGCCTGCTGGTGTTGTGTTGCTGTGTCAGGATGTGATTCACCTGGAGTCAGGGAGAGAGCTACTGTTGAATGAAATGTTCCACTACACCACAGATTAACTTTAGGTTCTGATATTCAAATGTACTAAGGAAGGGAAAACCATAATACTTATACCAACTTTAGGGCTCTTGCCATTTTCTGTGTTTTCAAAATCTCCTGAATGTTGCAGTTGCTGTGTTCATTCAGGTGTTAAGGTTTTGTATTAGCTTAGCTTTGTAAAAACAAGGTCATGTTGACAGGGCTCAGCGTCACATGCGTTATAGGTAGTTTGAAACAATGATTTATCCACTTCACAATGGTGAAGAAAATACAATTACCTTAACAGAGGTAGCCCAAAAGTGGCCCTGTTTTATTGTGTGTATTGAACACACAACATAATATTCAATTTTTTATGTCCATTTTCAGCTTTTTCTCTTCTCTTAAAGCACTCCCTCTTTAATGCTGCAAACACAGAAAGGAGTGAGGCATGTGTAGACAAGAAGCTCTGTACACCTTTAGCTCCTGACTAATCACTGTGGAGGGCCTGTTGCATTTCTGGTTTAGGAGAGTTTGAGAAAACAAACCGTAAATAAATCAAGAAGTTCCTTGCATATAAGACAGTTTAGCCAGCAAATGCAGCAAAATATGTGAAATTGCAATTTTTTTCATAGTAACTAATTTGGTAACTAAAAAAAAAAAATTCTAGATCAATTCCTGTTGATTAAACAGCTGATGGTTTCAGTTCTAATGTGAAGCTCCTCTGCTCTGACTGCTCTCTCAGGGTTGGATTGATAACTTCAACGGACCTAGTGGAATCTTCATTGCCGTAAGTATTGACAGAAACCGTATCATTGTTTTTATTGATCTATAGAAAGATGAATTGTTTCAGTAAAGCATGGTAGCCTAGCTCCACTGAAAAGAGAGCAAGAATGATAAACAGACACATCATTTCTTGCATCAATTCACTGAAAGGAACCTCATGGATGTGAAAACGTGCAGTTAGATGGGGGGCGTGGTTGTCTTTTAAGTTGCCCTGATGAACTTGTACTTAGTGTACTCAGTGATGCAAAGTTGTCACCTTTCGACGGAATTCGCCGTTTTGAATCCAAAATAGGTCGTTTGTGTGATTCATGTAGATCCACAATACAAATATTTTTGGGGTATGGGGGGGTCTGGGACCCGGAGTAATCTGCGGCCGTGAGCTTTTATGTGCCATCATGACACGCATGGTGTTCTTTTTTTATATATTATAATGAAGTGCGAGCTGTGTGCTCGAGTCTTCCTGCCTGTCGGCTCTGCTCATGGATGTATAATAAGGCTCTGCTGCTCCGAGATGATGGTCTAGCTTCAGCAGCTACATTACCTACGGTGCGTTCGTTAATATTATCTGTGCGTCCGGAGTCACTGTGGCACAGACTGTTAGAACGGGCCGTTCAGGTGTTCAGAGCAGAGCTCCCTGTCGGAGCGGCAGAGCGTGATTTGAACTGAAAAGTTTTTCTGTGACAATATTATTTAAGGAATCGTTGAGCTAGCTAGCTAGCATACATTGTCACTATCTGCTAACGTTAGCTTTAGCCTTCTATTTCTATAAACAGAGGTGGTATAAGTATATATATATATATTGTACTTGAGTAAAAGTAGAAGCACTCAGATCTTGTACTTGAGTAAAAGTAGAAGCACTCAGGTCTTGTACTTGACTAAAAGTAGAAGCACTCAGGTCTTGTACTTGAGTAAAAGTAATAGTACTAGAGTGTAGGAATACTCTGTTACAGTAAAAGTACTGCATTAAAAATGTTCCTCAAATAAAAGTAGAAAAGTATTATTATCAAAATAAAGTTAAAGTAGCGACAGTAAAAGTAGTCATTGTGCAGATTGGTCCATTTCAGAATAATAAGCCGCGTTCACACCGCAGTACTTTTCCCATTTTAGTTCCGATATAGTTCCGAAATGTCGCGTTCACACCCAGTGGTAAACTCTGTGGAAGAGCCGGGACGCCAATACGGAAGTGGCACACACTGCAGTTCATATATTGGCCGATAGGGACTGACTGCCAAAAGGAGCAATTTCCATAGACCCCCATGTTAAAATGCCCAACTTTACAGCAGAAAAAAACATGTTTCTACCCATGGATGCAATAAATATTATTATGAATATAGTTAGATTCCCCCTTCATGATTATGGATCTGTGAGTGAATTGTTTTCTGACACGACCCTTTTATTTATATTAGGTCTTAAAGTTTTTGCATAAATTAGGGCGTGGTCACATTGAGTGACGGCTCTGTGAAGTGACAGCTGCTGTTAGCTTCTTGTCTCTCTGCTAGCTGCTCCGTGAAGCTACAGGCACTCTGCCTGTTCAGCTCATCCAGGGAACACAACTTGCCCCCGGCCGTGTTTGTTTGTTCTTCATGCTTATATATCGGACTATTGTGACTCGCTCTGCGGTTGAAACAGACGCTGCATGAATGCGGTAAGTGAAATTTGAGTACTTATTTATGTGTTAATGATTTTAATCAGCTACGTAATTAATGTTACGGCTTGGGTTAGCGTGTAAGCGAGTGGTAGCTACATCGGTGCTAACGATGCTAATAATAGCCTCCAAGTTAAAATCATAGACTATATTTATAAAGGTTAAAACGAAATAGACAAGTGTTAAGTGTGATAATACTGTACAACAAACGGCTTCTGTTTGAGGTTGATAAAATAAGGTCATCCTTGTAACTTAGAGAGATGATGATTATGTAGGTATAACTGTATGCATCGCTAATGTTAATTTAAATTGGCTATGTTCAAGTATGTAGACAAGCTAATGTCGAAGTAGTAGTGTAGGTGAAATCAACCTCAAAACAAGATGTGTGTATATTACAATTATTAATGTCATATTTCAAGATGATTACTTAGATATTACAATATGGTTGGTTGAGCTGGAGTTCATTATTGAGCTTACATGTTAACATCACAGTCATCTGAAGAACAAACCTTGTTGTTTTTATTAATTGCATTACCAAATGGGTATCAAATAAACAGCAAGCATTGGTAACACAACTTCCAAAGTTACAGTAAAATAAAAAAGACCCTGACTCGGACAATGTTCAACAGAAGAGAATCAGTTATATTGTTTGTACACATGGTACTTTACATATATATATCTGTTTGTTTAAGGTGTCCAGGTGATGCAGACAGGCTGGATCAGAGAGTGAGAGACAGAACTGGACTCCTCACAGCAGTGAACTTCAGCACAGGTACAAAGACTATTTTTTTATACTGTAGAAGAAAGAAAGTATTGACTTTAATACACTGATATACATTCCATTAAACAATACTAGATCACCTAAACACCAGTGAATTTGAGGGTTTTTTCTGTGCAAAAAGTTACATTTAGATGTTAACAAGCAATATGATTTTGTCAGCTTTCTAATTTAATGTATTGAAGGCAAATATATTTAACACATAGTGAGAACTGCTACTATTTATCTCTCAATATTGTCTGTAAAAAATGTGGTAAAAGTTATTCTTTCAGTGAGACAAGAGAGCAAGCTTCTACAGTTGCACTACGTTTTGATAACAGTTAAATATTATTTTGATAATAACATATATTTCAATGTTGATGAACTTCATACTTTTCATTCATAATCTGATTGTCTTTGTAGCTCACTGTTGAAATAAAACAAAAAACATTACAATTACAAAATAATTATATCTACAGCCCCTAAACACACAAACACACAGCTTCCATAAATAACACACTTGTTCTGCAATAATGTTTTATGTTTCCTGTAATTTTTGTTAGGAAAGGACATGCCTGAAAGACACGACATTTTCATCCAAGAGGAAAAGAGCTGATGTTATGAGATTTTAAGACCAGTACACTACTTTTATTGTAAAAACAGTCAGCTGATCGAATGCACCTATTTCCACATCTACACTCCATCAGCTGATTATTTCTATTTCCCTCGCTTTATGAGCTTCACATCACTTGTGCCTTGTACCGCAGAGTTTGCAACGTCACAAATAAATGGGGCAGATCTTCAGTAAGAATAATGGAAAAAAGGAGTGCAAATACAATTTATTGAAATGTGAACCAAAACTTAATCAAACATGTTTTAAATAAAAAGCACATATGGACAGAAGGTGTAAAACTATTAAAGTAAACACATTTAGTCAAATAAAGTGACAGACTAGGCCTGTGCAGTTGGTATCAGCTTTGCCCAGCATGGGCTCCTCCATCAGGCCTGGACCTCCTCACAGAGGAAAGACCCTCAGTCCTCTCCAAACCAACAGACAGGACGTCCATCATACGGAGGTTTCTCCCTGAAGTCTCTGCAGTTTTCTGGACACCACGCTGTCTCAATCCGTCCACACTGAATATGAGAGGGG
This sequence comes from Notothenia rossii, assembly GCF_949606895.1. Lineage (NCBI taxonomy): Eukaryota > Metazoa > Chordata > Actinopteri > Perciformes > Nototheniidae > Notothenia > Notothenia rossii. Next base: position 41,837,237 of record NC_136903.1, read on the forward strand.
GGAAATGAAAATAACAAATGCTTTTAGACAATAAGAAACATAAAGGTGACTGTTGAGTTGCTCAATTTTTTTAGATTGGCAATACTATTACTGTATAACTAATGTCTCAGGTTAAGAGGCACATTCAAATAAAGGTTGGTCTTTAAATACATGTTGTCTTTTGAATTGTTTGTCTAAAATCAAGGATCTAGAACTGGTACTTAGTTTTAATGATACAGTCTGGTTATTATGCTGTTTGGAGGAGGCCTCACAGGTAAGAGCACTAACTAGCTACCATCACATGTACCTTAGCTTGACTTAAATGTATTAAACGTATAATTAAGTGATATCAAAATATAAATAACTAATGTCATGCAAACATATTCATATTTGCTTGATTCCAGTGTTGAATTTAGCACAATTGCATACAAACGTTAAGGGATTTTAAGATTCCGAAGTATTATGCAAAAAACTCAATAACTTATTATTTATAGTTTTGCTGAATAGTTTCATGTCCGCTTACCTTAGAAACGTAAAATGCCACGGCAGTGTGCAGATGGGGAGCATGTTAGCTTAGCTTCGTAGCTTCAGCTAGCTCTGGAACTTTCAGCTCGGTGGCAGCAGGTCCCGCCTCCGCCTCTTTGCCCTTATTTGGAGCAGGCTGGAGAAGGCGGGAGTTGAACTCTGACGTCACTGTCGAGCCGTTAGTGGCCGACTCCGCCTACTAAGGGCTTCTAAGCAACTCTGCAGAATCCTATGGGTGACGTCACAGACCCTACGTCCATTTATATATAAAGTCTATGGTTCACACCAAAAAAAGCCGGAACAAAAATTAGTGAATGAGAACCTTTTTACCCCCTTTTACTCCGGTGTGAACGCGATCTGTACTTAGTTCATCAGAACTAAAGAGTTCTGATGAACTAAGTTGTCATGAACCTTTGTGGGAAAAGTACTGCGGTGTGAAAGCGCCTATAGATATGATATGTTTTATAATGATTGATCGTGAAAGTGTTGTCAAAGCTGGTAAAGGTGCAGCTAGTTTGAATTACTTTGTATACTAAAGGGTAGCTTGTGGATTTACTCCAGGTGGAACTAAAGTCTAATTTAACACTTGATTATATTTCACATCATTCATCCACATCGCTAAAGTAACTAAAGGTATTAAATACATGTAGGAGAGTAGAAGTACACCATGTACCTCTGAACTGTAGTGGAGTAGAAGAACAAAGTAGCAAAACATTTAAATACTTAAATAAAGTACAAGTATCTCAAAATTTTGCCCAAGTATAGTACTTACACCATGTGGCTATACAGATAGAAAGACTAAGCCTTGCACAGAGGCATGAAAATACATTTTCAAAATGCTCAACAGTGCTGCCAAAACTGACTGCTACACAATTAAAATAAATGCTTTTATATATTTCTATTAGATGTGACTCTTTGGCGTTTCTGTTATTATTAACACTGCTGCTTTAGTTGTTCTGACTGCTAAAATCCTCTGTTATTCCTCATTTTAAAGCCGATATTCCGTGGGGTGGGGGAGCCGGGGGCTCGGATCCTTTTCACCTTTTTCATACCTGATGAGTTTGCATCCCTGGTACTGCCTGAGCTCCTGCAGCAGACTCAGCATGCCTGCTGGTGTTCTTGACATGACCCTCCTCCGATGCCTGAGGAAGGACAGTTGTTACTGATTTGAAATGGAACATCAATCACATTATCAGAGAGTTACATATGTTAGTGTGTATAACTTTGAAGCAGTCTGTCAGGTTATGGGTTCGTCAGATGTTAGGTTTTGTCCTCCTGAGAATCACAACTATATATAAGTATTATGTCAGAGGTTGTTTATGACACAAAGTTGCACCAGGAAAGATGATGTACAAATGCAGCTGCCTTACCTACGTAGGATTAAATACTAAAATATCTACTGCAGCCTGAACCTGTCTTAATGACTGATTAACGTGCTTCAGATGTTCCATTGTCAGAATTTCTTGACAATATTAGCCGCTTTCACATCAAGTACTTTGCCGTACTTGGTAGGGATGTGCATCTCCATCACTGAGGCCGATGCCATGCTTATCTCGATACGTTGCCACGATACGATACATTAACGATACATTTGAAACACCAGGCGATACAGTTCGATACGATTTGATTCAACATTATTTGATACAGGGCGATACGATGCAAAATAATGATACTTCAATATGGTACGACAGAGGATTTTTTTTTTATTCCTTATATGCAGCAAATCATAAATTAACAAAAAAAAGTGCTTTACATATTTGGTTCTCTCTACTAGTACTGCACATCCCATCATGCTGTTTCTTTTTTACCTGAACAAACTCTCCAGAGTAGAGTACAATTGTATAACATCTCACAGTTAAACAATTTAAGGATGCATTGCCCGTGATTAAAAATGTGCAAATAACAACTACCATAGTGCAATGCCCACACAGCTGCTGCCTGATGTGCTTAACACTCATTGATACGCTAACTCACCAGTGAGCAGAAAGCAGTGGTTTCTGTATGAACAATAAAGAATACAAATAACCTTTCACAAACAGCTCTTTCATAACTGCTTACAGTAAGGAAGACATTTAAACTGTTATTGGCCGTCACAGGCTGCTGTAAACTAAACACCGCTCTCTCTGACAGAACACCTCACTGAGTGATTGAACTCATGTCTAACTTTCAGGTTTCTCTTTTCAGCCTCAGACCCCATGTCGCCTCTTTATGTGCGTTGCTAAGTTCCTCGTTTACAATTTGTTTGCGATTTGTCAAGTTGACCGTCTTTCTTGAAAAATCCGAAGTGTTGCCAAACGTTTGATTTGTAGGTATTTTTCGGTGCGCTGTGTTTCTCTTTCTCCTCGACTTTCGTGTGTGTTGATACCTGAGACTCTCGGCCTCCGTAGTGCGAAGCAAAGATCAAAGATCGTCTCTGCTGAGTGCTGACAGGATGAGGGGATTTTATATGAGTGAATTGTTAAAAAAAAGATTAAAAGACGCTACAATTGATGCATCGCGAGTTCAACCCAAACTGTAGTCGATTTTGTTCAACCCAAACTGTAGTCGATTTTGTCTAGTTTCTGAACAGATATGAGGAGCTGTGAGCTCTGAGTGCTAACGGCTGATGTTGTTTTTCTGTGTTTCGCATTGAAGATGACGTCACGGCTCGGCCTACACTACGTTACTATAGTTACTGCCCCAGCTACTAAACTGTAATGGAAACGCTGCATAAAGTGAGCCTGGCCTAACATGGCCTAACGAGGCCTAGCCATACCGAGCGAGGCCCTGGGTGTTTCTCAATGTCGAGTAAAGCTGCACCAGAGCCACTATTTCAAGCATGCTACGTCATTGAGTGCCGCCGAAGGACTGTTCCATTGTCCACCATACTTGGAATTCTACCGAGCCCGGCGTACTTCGTAGCGAGAAATTTCAGGCTGCACATGTGTAGACTCCGCGGTCTTAAAATCCCCACAATGCTTTGCGCACGGACCAATTTCCCCAAATCTGTGGCGGAAAATGTAAGGCGGGGCCTCTCATATGACGCACACTTGCTCGCCTGTTCCACTCTTTGTTTTCCGAATGCCAGGAAGTATTCTTGCCTCGCTTCTGAAGCAAGTGACTTGGAAGACATGTGCTACCAAGCAAGCGTACTCAACATTGAGAAACACCCCGTGTAGTGGAAATGTGCCATTAGGGCCAGCACTTAGTACCCCCATGGAACTAAGTACAGATCACGTTCACGGAATAAGTTCCCTGAGGGAAGATTACGCAAATGAAGCCGCTGACGTCACTTCGTCTTCTTCTGCTTTGGGTTTACTGGCAGGCCGCAAACAACTTCACGGCGTACACTGCCACCCGAAGTCCCTGGCCGGCAGTCCCCGGAGTTGGGGAATGGCTTCAGTAGAAGCTGCTAGGACTCCCAGCAGCTTCTACTGAAGCCTCCCGAGTAAATCGTCAGAACGCCGACACTCCACCGCTCCCATGTTTTATTTTGTGTTGCCATAAGTTATCTTCTCTCCGTTGGTGCACGGGGCTAATGCTAATGCCTTCAAATACAATGGCGGCTTCCCAAAACTTTTCAGAGTTTTACAGAGCGTGGTTTGCAATTCACCCAGCCAATAGAAATTGGTGATTATTTTCTCCCCAGGATAGTACCACCTCTCTAGCAGGCACAAAAAATGTGGGTAAAATTTCTCGGAACTAAGTACTCTTTTTGGTGTGAACACAAAATTCCAGGCACTATCAGAACTAAACGGGAAAAGTACGGGTAAAAGTACTCCGGTGTGAACGCGCCTATTGACAGACACACCTGTTTTAAAAATGACAGAGTTCTCTGTGGGTGTGTCTCTTTTAGTGGGCCTGTTTAATGCTGCTGTTTGCTGGCTCACATAATTCAATTGTACTGAGGCTCTGAGCAGAGTCCTCTTGGAGAAATTTGCCATGTCAGGAGGGAGAGGAAATGGTGAGGGTGTGGTGTGTAAACATCAACTGTGGAGCTAGCGGGCTAACAAAAGCAGTTCACAAAGTCATCAGAGGTTGAAAGTAACCAAGCAGAGCGTAGTCCAAAGAGAGTATACTGACTGACTCTCATGTGTGAGGTCATCTGAAACAGCTCCAAAGGAGTGCTAATGTCTCTGCTAGATGTGAAACAAGCAGTGGTGTAGAGTAACTAAGTACAAGTACTGTGCCTAGGTACAATTTTCAGATTTACTTTCAGTATTTAAATGTTTTGCTACTTTGTTCTTCTACCCCACTACAATTCAGAGGTAAAAGGTGTACTTTTCCTCCACTACATGTATTTAATCCCTTTTGTTACTTTACAGATCTGGATGAATGTTGTTAAATATAATCAAGTGTTAAATCAGACTTTAGTTCCACCTGGAGTAAATTCACAAGCTACCCTGCAGTATGCAAAGTCATTCAAACTAGCTGCACCTTTACCAGCTTTGAGAACACTTTCATGATCAATCATTCTTACATTAGATTACATTAAATGTCACTTGTTAGACGCTTTTATCCAAAGCGACTTACATACTCAATACTGTGGGCAATCCCCACAGGAGCAATTTGGAGTGAAGTGTCTCAGGGACACAACGACATGCTGACTGCAGTGGGGTTTGAACCTGCACCACACGCCTCCCATTATAAAACATATCATATATATTATTCTGAAATGGACCAATCTGCACAATGACTACTTTTACTGTCGCTACTTTAACTATATCTTGATGATAATACGTATTTTTACTTGAGTAACATTTTGAATGCAGGACTTTTACTGTAACAGAGTATTCCTACACTCTAGTACTTGAGTACAAGATCTGAGTACTTTTCCCACCTCTGACTGCCCTTACTGCAGCCGTTCTTTTATCTGCCGCTCACATTATGTCACACAGCAGTCATAAAATAAATAATATCTAAGCCAACTAAATCCAAAGTGAGAGGGTAGGGTTTGGAGAGCCCTGTGATCATGATGCTAGATTTCTGTTTCATGACTAGTTTACAGTTTATTTGTGTGGCCCTCTGCAGGCTGGTAAGGGGATCTTGCGTACGATGAGAGCGTCCAATGATGCGGTGGCGGACCTGGTGCCGGTGGACGTGGTCATCAACGCCACACTGGCTGCTGCCTGGTACTCTGGATCTCAGACACTCAAAAGGTTGGATAGACACTTGTCTCACATCTTCTGGATAAGTTGGAATGAAATGTTAATGTACTTTTAACAGTCAAATTCAACTATTACCTGAACTATTACCTCCATATCACAGGTCTAAAAACATCATGGTGTACAACTGCACCACCGGAGGGATCAACCCGTTCCGCTGGGGGGAAGTTGGTATGATTCCTCTTTCTCTCTGCTTAACACAGCCTCTGTAAAGGCCTTACTTGTAATGACATACTCTGGTTGTAATATGATCCACTGTCTGGCACACCCAGACTGAGAGCTTTGGTTCAGTCGTACCCTATGGATCTTGCTTTATAGCCGGGTCATCATGTGGATCCTACCCACAGAAGAAACAGATAGTAGGTGATTATTCACAATGCCATTTAGTCATTCTACATTCATAGATTTGATAATCACACCTGAACTGAGTTTATTTATCTTTTAGTTTTAGGGTTTACTATAAAGTGCAGCCATAACTTCTCTCCTTCAGCCGTGTACACAGTGATGTTGTGTTTACCTCATTTAGGATACGCATTAATGGATGCATCCTTCGGAGTGGCTACAGGAAGAGTTAAAGTCTGAGAGATGATGTTGGGTTCAGAATGAGAACACATTCTGTCTGAAAAGTGCATAACTACTGCCTACACAGTCTATTGATTCAAAGTTTAACTCTTCTGCTGTGTTCCTTCAGCCTCCAGATGTGCACATCGGTTTTTATATACAATGTTGACTTCAGTGGTTGGAAGAAATGGAATAAACTATAGTTGACCACAAGGTCAATTTGAGTAGCTGTTCAGGAGGTTACTATCAAATCCCACAGCAGGTCTGCCTAAGCACCATGGGTACAGTAGCTGACTAAACTACATTTCAATGACCCTGGACTCCGTCTGCTGCTGCTGAACACATGTTATCAGTTGGTGGAATTGTTTTGCCAATAATGAATACCTTTGTGAACCTCGAGTACTATATGTGCGCAGCATCAGAGGATTATTAGATGAATTTAATAGTTTGTTAAATCTGGTGGTTTTATATTGGATTGCTGTTTATTTAGCTGATGTCCTGTGAACTACACAATGATGGTCATGATATGCTAGCATTTGGGTTATCTGTAGAGTCAAACATAAGCTTATCAGATGTGAGCTATATAATGATTGGGGAAGCAGTGCTGAAGCTTCCAGTCAGGCAAATAAACATGTGTGTAACTGCTGATTTGATGATGTGTTGAACCACCTTGTGTTTCTTAGAGTACCATGTAATATCCACATTCAAGAGGAACCCCCTTGAGCAGGCCTTCCGTCGGCCCAATGTTAATCTAACATCCAATCACCTTATCAATCAGTACTGGATCGCCGTGAGCCACAAGGCTCCGGCCTTCCTCTATGATCTGTACCTCAGGCTGATTGGACGAGAGCCCAGGTAACCTCATCATCGCCGACTTGGACGTGTCTCGCCTCTGCTGTTTAACGCCAAACGCCCCTCACACGCCCACACACCTCTGCTGCTTTAGTCTGTCACTTTCCTGTAGTGTAGTAGCCTAACTGCAATGCTAATGTGTTACATGATGCTTTTGTGCAGTTGTGTTGGCAGTTGAAGAGTGTATAACCCAGCTGCTCTCACACCAGAGTCACTGCTGGGTTCTGCACTCTTTACAGCTTGCTATTTACAATGTGGATATCCTCAGTTGGGTTCCCAAACTGTCAGCACTGAGGGCATCTTAATCCAGCTCATCATGGACTATGTTGAACTTCAGAATGAACATGCTTTTGGGAACCCAACCCAAGTTGCCATTTTCAAAATAATGTTAAAATCCAGATATGTAAATGTCTGGAGCCATTCAGATATCATTCTGTTACAATGACAGCAGGGGTCAAGCCCTCACTAAGGGCTGCATTGTGCCTTTATCACAAGAGGAGGAAACAAGCCTTACCTTCATCTCGTCCTCTCTGTCCTCCTTGTCCTGTCATATGTCTCTCTCTACAGAGTACTGTATAAACATGAACTTCAAGACCAATCCCTTAGAGCAGGCCTTCAGAAGGCCCAATGTCAATCTGCGCTCCAACCCCTTTACTAATCAGTGCTGGACGGCGCTCAGCCACACGCTGCCCGCCCTGCTCTATGACTGCTGTCTCAGGCTGACAGGCCGCAAGCCCCGGTAAGGTTGCAACGGCACCCCGACCCTGCACATTCCCACCTGCCAGTCAGCACCCCCCCCCCTCCCTTACTGTTTGTCTGTTTTCTTTACTGACTGGTTCTGTGGGATGGAGGGAACAGGGAAGGATCCAAGCAGCAGGGACCAACTTTGGCTCTGTCTTTAATCGACCCCATGGCATCAGCTGCACTTGTATGTGAAGACAGGTTGTCATGACGACAAGATGTGGCTTCTATCAGAGCATGTTTTCAGCTTTGCTCTGTTGTTGGGAATGCTTTTTTAAGACTTTTTGTAAACAAGCCACGCTGTGAACATGACATCCATTATTACCATCCCCCACTTCTTACCCAATCATGGAAATCCTGAGGCATCCTGGGACTTGACAAAATTGTGTCCAGTCGGGGACACTTCATGTCCCGCTGAACACAACCCCTATGCATGTTAACCGATCGATGTCCACATTTATGTTCTTTCTTCACTACAAGCCACAGGTATTTCAGACAGTAGATGCAAGCCAAGCAGTTAGCGTGTTAATCCGCTCTCACTTAGTGTTTGACTGTCTGAAACTCATTTGGCTTAATAGCTAACTCACATTACTAGGCTGTGATGTGATTGGGAATGTCAGCAGCTGTTCTGTCAGTATTGTCTCTGCCTCTGTGTGCTGATCAGCCGTGCATGTTCATCCTCTGAATGAGGACAGGAGGAATCTGAGTCTCAATCCGCCTGCATTACTGTAAATGTTCATTCAGAATGACGGGCCTATTGGATAAGGGCCTTTTTATTCATTATACATTTAAATAGTTGCAACCATGCAATTTACATTCTGGTAAAATGTAGACTTGGAGTTTTTTACGTTTCAATTAATTACAAAAACTGTGCAGTTTGAGACCCAGAAACGCTCCTTTAATCCTAACCCTAATGGGCACAGCGGTTTTATATTTCCACCCTGATTACCAGAAAGCTGGCTACTAGTTTTGAATAATCATCACTAACATCTCAACTAACATAAACTGAAAGATGTTAACTGGATTCAGAGGAGGGCACTGTCTGTCCCTCGGTACCAAATCCCATTTAAATCCATATTAAGTCCATCTGACCTGAAATATGTTTATTGGTCCATTTAACGGTGTCCTGTGTCCTCCTGACCTGCAGAGTGAATCCATTTAGTGATCAGGGCTCTCACTCACACTTGTAGTGCTGTCACAATGTGTGTACCCCCTCTTGACCATGTTGAAAATGTGTAAAGAGAATAATTATGTATTTTGAACATTTCTAAACCATACCTGTAAAACAAACTTTTACACTACATATATATGTATTATTAGTTTTGTAGTTGAAATCATTTCAGGTGAAGAGGGGCACAGACACATAGCACGGTACAGCTCATATTACCACCTGTACAATTGGAACCTTACTAGATTTTTGTAATTTGTTCACGCCTTGTGAAAAATCTGTGCACATCTCAGGGTATCAAATAATCCATTTCAGACTGAATTCAAACTTGTTTTTTATAAAAGAACTTTGCCACAAAGTTACTTTTGTATTACTCTACCTGGTGTTAATCTTTGTCGTGTTTTTGCTAACCTTCTGCCTCTGCTCTCCTCCAACACCATGGCCCCCGTCCGGCTCTTCATTCCTGATTCCTCCACTCCTCCCATGTTCCCTGCATCCCACCACCTCTCTTTTATTTCCTTTACCTCTCCTTGCTGCTTCTCTCTGCACTGCCCTTCTTCTATGGTTTGTTCTTCATCTTCTCTCTGGCTCTGCACTACAACCACCTTTATCCCTTCATATCTTTTTCACCTTCCTCCATATTATTGCTTCTTTCCTTTTTTTCTGTCTTGCTTTCACCGCTGGTTTATCATAGGATGATGAAGACAATCACGCGCCTCCACAAAGCCATGATGGTGTTGGAGTATTTCACCAGTCACTCCTGGGTGTGGAGCAACGAGAACGTCACCATGCTTATTGGCCAAATGAGCCAAGAGGATAAGAAGGTGGGAGGACACAGATGATGGGTTTGTGTTTATCTGTTGCCCATGTACGCTCCGCCACACAGGGCTAAAACACTGAGGAGATTCACCACTCGGTGTGTTACAGTCTGACAGTAGGCTGACTGCAATAGAGAGCCATTCATCCAGTGCTGACGTCAGTGTGGGGAACAGAAAGGCTTTCAGAGGGCTGTCTGCAGGAATGTGTGTGTGTGTGGAGGGGATGTTGGTGTGCTGTCATTTTCACACATTAGAATTGCATGAAGAGACACTCGAAGTAATTATCTTGACGGAAGCATATCTGAAAAAATACTATAAAATAGTTTATTTCATTAGTAATTCCACAATAGTGTTGAAAGTGTCGAAAAACTATTTGAAAGGCAGTTTGAGGAGTCACAACCTGAGACTGAAAGGCTGCCAACATTACCGCCACTTCACTGCTCTCTGATCCAAACCACAGTCCTCTCCTCTGAGCTAATGATCCTGTGTGACTGCGTGGGGGAGACGACTGGGGGTTAAATTAGACAAATGCCAGCTGGAGTTCAGTGCTGCAGCCTTCAACCCTGAAATATGCAACTCTTCCCTTTCCCTCTTTCTTGATATGTTACCTTAAATGACGGTATAAGTTCAGTAGAATAGGACCAGTAGTGTCTCCAAATGTTTTCTGAACCATTGTTATATGTGGGAAGGTAGGATGGGTCATGCTATCAGGCTAAGCTTAGATTGTAAACATGATACATTGTGCTAAGCATCAGCATGATGAAGTTGTCACTGTGAGACTGTTGGAATGCTCACATTAGCACTAATCCTAAATCAATGCTATTCCTAATTGTAGCTCCATAGAGCCGTGTCATCTCAGTACATCTGTGTTTTATATTTAAAGAGGCCCTAATTCGCTTTTGGGGTGTTTTCCTTTCCTGTAGTGTGTGCTATAGGTTTGTGTACATGTAAATGCTCTGCAAAGGCTAGAATCCCTGAGTTTCTCTCGTTTTTGTTTTCTACACTGTAAAAAACGTCAAATATTTAAAGTACCAGCCAAAATAAACAATCAAGAATATGTGCTAATTCATTCCATCTACGGATGATGTGCTTATTGTTGTAGACTTCATCTTTTGTCAATCACTGCAAAGTTTTGATTTTAAATGAATGTTTCTTGCATTTTGATTTTTTTAGGTTTTCAATTTTGATGTGCGTCAGCTGCACTGGGCAGAATACATGGAGAGTTACTGTATGGGCACCAAGAAATATGTCCTCAATGAAGAGCTGTCGGGCCTGCCTGCTGCACGCAAACACCTCAACAAGTAAGACAAACACGAGACAAACTGGAGCGCTCATCTAGGTCACAGTGCACTCCATGCGTCTCTGCACATTGTTTCCATTCTCATCTGCTTTGCATCTTTCCATTAACAACTGATGTCTCTTCAGTAAGAAATTACTTTTCTGTCAAATAGTTGTTCAGATGATCCTTTGGAGTGCGGAGTGACAGCTCTCCTCTCAGCCTTCACAAAGCTCTTGTGAATAGTTCAGCATGCAGACTTTCAATGAATTAAAAGAAGCTAAATATCTGTGTAAATGGTGCTGAACTGTGGATATGATTCTTGTGTGAGTGACTTTAGACACTTCCTATCTTTACCATAGCAAACCTCAAATAGGAGTCCTCCTTTTTGAAGTCCATGAATCGTCTCAATTGTGTTTTCTACCCAGGCTGAGGAACATCCGCTACACCTTCAACACCGTCCTGGTTGTGCTCTTCTGGCGCGTCTTCATCGCCCGATCCCAGATGGCCAGGAACATCTGGTACTTTGTGGTGAGCCTCTGCTTCAAGTTCCTCTCCTACTTCAGAGCGTCCTCCAGCATGAGATAAGGATCCAGGCGACGGGTGGTGGGTGGGGGGACGAATCAATGAAGAAACACTGGCTGTGGATGATGAACGGTTCTTGAGCTCAAGGCCCTCACTGTCCGTCTTTGGCCCTGCTTTGCCTGGAGGATCAGATGGACCCGTTTTACCCAGGAAACAGACAGAACCACTGGAGGCCACAGCCATCTGAATGTTGATCTCTAGCATTTCCTTAAACAGAGGGCATGGATCTATCTCACTTGTACAACACTCAGATTAACAACTTTTGGACGAGTTAGAGAAGCAGGAGCACAAACCCTGTTCCTGTTGGTTTCCGTTAGCCCCACCCCCCCTCCCCGGTGCCGGCTGTACTGCTGCAGTCTTTGAGCTCCAACGCATCCAAACTCACTCCACCTGGTCTGCCTGCTCGCCTGACTGCCTGAAACTAAGCTATGCATTGGATGAAGCTTCGCTGCAGAACCCCTCCGTCTGTTTTCAGTCCTTCCAGTCTTCCTCTTCCCCCTCTCCTTTTCCTTCCTATGTAACCTTTGATTGCAAGATAAGCAGTCAAACTGCAGTGTAAGTTATATTTCTCTGTCACCTGAAAACATCTCAATTTCTTTTCTACCTTGGCATCTGTGATTTGCTTTTTGTCATTTATTTTTCCTAGTTAGGCCTATTCAAATGTCTACAAGCAGGATTTTCTTTGAAGAAGAATAGGTAGCTGTCAGCTTCTGGGGGTTGGAAGAGGGGTTAGAGGCAGATAAAGGAAGAATCTTTACTGACTCAGCGAAGGCTTGTTCAGGGAGAGGTATCACTGAAACTGCTCTCCCTCAGAAGCCCGATTCTTACACCAAAGCCATTCACCCAGTGGAATGTTTGCAGCTCTGTGAAGAGAATGTTTCCATTGCAGGGGCTTTAGGGGGGAGTTATCTTTAATCTTCCTGCTTGGCAAAAACACTGACAACAACCCCCCCCCACCTGTATATCTCTGGCTAGTTCCATAATCCGTACAATATGGATTGTATATGGCGGCTTTACCCTGTGCCTACACACTGATTGTACTCTAAGGAAGCTTCTTCTTCTAGAGGTTTCCTTTATGTCATTCATCTTAAAACTCTTTTTGGCAAAGTACCTCTACCAGCTCAGAGGATAGGGGGGGTGCAGTCCAGAGGAGACATACTTTCATTTAAGGCTTCTTTCATTTAGTTCTGGTAGCCATTTTGATCATGGATACACAGTGGGGGGGATGACTGTTATGCATTGCTTTCAGGTAGCTCCAACAGTAGCTCACAATCTATGTTCAATTTCTCCTGTGTTTAATTCCTTTGTATGGGTCATAATTTGTCATGTTACTAGTTAATTTTCTATATTAGTTCTGTAACTGTATAAGTATGCAGGATTTGCTTATGCTATTTATAACCTGCTGTTAAACTCCGGGACCGTTCTGTTGCCTTCTTCATCCTGTCTTGTTGCATAAGAAATGAGTTGTTTTTGTTCAGATGAATGATTGTCTTGTTGCATCAAGTTTCTCTGGGTTTTCTATGAATGAATCATCATTGCCATATTGAGTCTCTGACCCACCTGAGGTTTACACTGTCTCCGGGGTCTGGAGCAGGCAGAGGGGTCTGAACAGCAGGGGGGGACCGTGCCCTCCTCTCTTGTGGTTTGCATGTGTCTCAAAATGTCTTCGCCATAATAGCTCCAAACGCCTACATGTGGTATCTCTCACCTTCACAGCATGAGCCATTTGACAAAGTATCATGTGACCTGGTGGAAGGATGCACCCTTTTGGAAAGATGTGTGAATCGTGCCTGAACTTTTTAAAATATTCTAACAATGTGAAATTAGACCGGTTTTCTAATTATTTGATGTACAGCTCTATTTAGGTAGACTTCAAATTACAGATGTATTTTTATGCTGATGACATGCGTGGATATTTTACTGACAAGAAGCTTATGGATCCAACTTTAGCTGATGTAAATATGTAAACATGAGTGCAGTATGTGTAGAGCTGAATTGAAATGTTAAAGGTTGCTTGTAACTTTGCTGTATGTTCATGTACTCTCATTGTCTCTGAATGTAACAGAATAACAGCCTGACCTGTTTGCACAGACAGACTCATCATTGACTCCTGAACCACAAACACTGTATTCTGAATATTGAGTGTCTCTTCTTCGAGGGTCATGTGATACATGTTCTCTGTTCCTCCATGTTCTTGTTACTGTTACTGTGATGCTGAATGGCTGCTATGCTTGTTTAGAGTTGTTGGGGGAAGCTTCATCTTATGGAGGAGTGAGAGTGACGCCCAGGGCCTCTTGCTGTTCCACCTTTCAATGTTAGGAGACCCTAGCAGTGTTCTGTTGCTCCATCAGAGCCCTGTGCTCTGATCAACTCCACGCAGTACAACTCTTCACAATGCTCCAATATTGAACTTATTGAAACCTCCAGAAAGAATGTTAAATATGTAAAACATGAAATATTCAAGTCTGAATGTGCAATAATCAAAGTTAAAGGAATAATTTCATGTTTTTGTAAAATGCACGTTTTGTCTTTTTGCTGAGAGTTGGCATCAGCAGCTGTGGATCTTAGCTTAGCGTAAAACGTGAAAACTGAGTTAAAGGTCTCCTATCCTATGTGTCCCCGGTGTGTCAGGGAACTCACAAAGTGTCAGAAAATACAACCCTGTCTCTTTTCCTCCTTACCCACATCTCTAAAAACGGGGGAACAACGGAGCTGATCCAGATTTGCTGCATCATGACGACATTACTAAAATAAGAGCTGGCTTTACGCCCACGGCCCTATCAGAAACGTTGCTGTATCACAAACAATGCATGACGTGTTTTGGAAGTAATATGGTCTTTGTTTACATTAGCATCGCTAACGCTGTACTGGAGAGAGTATGTGTAAAGAAGCAGGAAATATAAAAAGGTACTCACCTTGTGGTAAACCCGCGATAGAGAAAGCGTTTGAGCTCCATACTGTTTCAGAAATAATGCTCCATGTGGTTTGGAACATAATATGGCGTTTAATCACGGCAGCGTTTAGCTGAGAATCTGCTTCTCTCTGCATGTGTGCTCCAAAGGGGTGTGGCCCCGTAGCTTCTGACCCAGAATCAGCACTTTAGTAAAAGGGCTGAAATAGAGGGGTATGAGGCATGCTACAATGGGTGACCTGTTTTGTGTTTTGAGCAAAACACTTCATAGACATGTTTTGTATAGATATGGCCCTATATTGGCCTATTGATAAAATAGAGCATAATTGGTGAGCTTTAACTGCTAGCCTGGCTCTATCATAATGAATCGGATGTTCCTATCGGCAACGCTAAACCTGCTCAAATCCCCCACTGCAACGTCCTGTTCACAAGGAGATGCAACATGTCATCAGTTAATAAGCGTTATGCGGATGTGCTGACAAGTCGTTTTTTGTATGTATTTGGACAGAGCCAAAGTGTTTATTTTCTGCAGCGACACATTTATTGTACAGAAATGAAAGGTATTGGTTTTTGTCTTCTAACTTTTGGCAGGAAAGAGTGAGTGTATTACACTAAGGTGAAACAGCTCCTTAAGTTGTGAAGAAGACATCCCATAGTGATGATCTCAGAGATGAACAGAAACCTGCAGGATCCGGCCTGTGTGCCTAGTCACATTTAATTGACCCTGGCATCATGTATCAGATCTCTGTTTGAAATGTTGCCAAATCCATCACATTATGACAATGACACCTTCCAGCTCCGCCCACTTCAATGCTTTTATTTGGGGGGGAAATCCTTATCCTGTGCATCTTGTTGGGGTACAGTGATAATCTAGGGCTTTTATTTTTGAAAAAAACATCCCTCTTCCAGCACTCCCTGTAAGGAAATCGATAGGGCTTTTATTTTGAAGGGGTGTCTACCTGGTCAACACAGTATGTGTACAGATGCTCCAGCTGTGCTATAGTCATTTAAAGTAGATTTTCTGAACATGCAACTGCATTCAAACTGCGCTGTGTCTACATTCTTTCTTAAATGTGTTCATTGTAACAGCTCTGAGCTACTGGTCACTGTGTCTACTCTCAGATGTTTTTGCTACAAAAAAATACAGTTTAATCAATAGGTGCTCTTTTGTTTGTAAACCAAACATAAGTCATAAACTGTGTTTTAATCCATCTGATTCTAAACTTTTGATTTATTTTGACTGTATTTGAGTTATATACTCCAGCGTAATGACGGCAGGATGGAGCCGAGTCTGCAGCTGACCTGAGGTCTGTGCAGCATGCCACATACTGTATGCCCTCACTTCACATACTGAGTGCAGGCCTGGTGGATCAGCATTAAGATGTAATGCCCCTTCTTGTTCTGCATGGCACAGCTTTTCCTCTTTTTAGGGGCAGATTTTCATATTCATGTGTTTGATGTAGTTTGTTATAAAAATGGTGTCCATTATACAGGTTCACATGATGCTTCTGTGTTTGATCCCTTGTCCTCCCTTGACTCTGGTTGCTAAGCAGCCTGAAGCTGCAATTGTGTCTGGGTATAGTTCCACACCTGAGGATTTATTCTCAGCGCAGCTGCAGAACACAGCTTGTTTCATATTCTGCCATCTATCATTGCATCTGTTGAATACAAAAAAGCTATATAAAAACAGAACATTGGTCAAAAAAAGTTGATAAAACAAGTTCAGAAGCAACAAAATAAAAATAAATGAATGCAGTATAAATAAAGATGTACTTATCTTACATGAATATAAAGTGGTACACATTTCTCCCAGGAGAAAAGGAAAACAATCAAGATACAAATATTTACTGTAAATCAAAATAACGATGTATTCAATTAAAGAGCTTGTTTAGACAGTTTTGAAGACGTACAAAATACTCTGTGGAAAACACAAAACTGTTTAATTTGAGTTTAACATTCTATAAATGACATCTACAAACTGAGGCTTTTCATCTTGATACCAGGTTGCAGGAAGTGATGGAGGGTTATGACATCCATAAAATACCCTGGGAAATGGAGTCCCTTGGTGTTAGTTCCCAATAGATTATTGTTCTTCTTTTGCAGCTTTACACAGACAAAACAATGCAGTGACTTTTGATTGAATGCCTCTCCATGTTTATTTTCAGTATGAGGGTCACCTGATGCTGCGTCTTCTCAGTGTTCCTCTGCAGCACCTGGCAACACACGCATGCAGGGCCATCCCTCCCTACAGGCCGATCATGCAGGCTGCATGGGGCCTCACATTGCGCAGGGGGCCTCGGTTTATGAGCTCGGCTTGTGCGCAGTTCTCCGCGCACAAGTTTTGAAGAAGTTCGTCACAACTTCCAATGGTGAACATATGTCGGTGTTGTAACTTTTTGTACCATCAATTGTCCAGAGCAATCAGTTACTGTTACATTACATTACATGACATGTCACTTGTTAGACGCTTTTATCCAAAGCGACTTACATACTCAATACTGTGGGCAATCCCAACAGGAGCAATTTGGGGTGAAGTGTCTCAGGGACACAACGACATGCTGACTGCAGTGGGGTTTTAACCTTTGACCCCCTGATCCGAACACCAACGCACAACCAATTTGCGCCACGCGCCTCCTTGTTATTATTCCCTACATTTTATTTTTAGCACAATGACACATTTTCTAAAATCTGACACACCCCATAAAGTGAATGTGTTGAAGGCTCTGTTTCCTGTAAAGCTTTCCCTCAGAAGTCAGCCTTTCATAATGACTGCTCACACTCAGAGACAGTGACCTCGCACACAAAGCTAAACAATGGTCTATTATCTAAAATGGAAATCAAAAAAAGTGTTTCCTTGTTAAGCTGACATGTTAGCCATCACCTTTATTCCTCATGCTTTTCTTCTCTGTCAGCATGTGTTCACTTATGCAACAGTGACAGGCAGCCGCCCCCCCACAGTCGACCTTGAGAGTGTCAACACTTTGACTCAGTATTACTGCAGGTCATTTTGTCGTTCGAACACCACAACCACTGCAGGAGTTTACGGGCTTGTTAATAAGTATCAAACACAAGCAGGTCTATGAAGCAGTGTGTTTCCAGTGGGGCCCTCAGATGTGTCTGTTCGAGATGAGGAGCCCGGCCTCTCTGCTGTCTCTCTGGCTCTGGCTAAACACTGGCATCAATGCGGCTGGTGAGTGACACAGATACTGAACAGGGGAGCAGATCTTTAAGGATCCTTCCTGTCCCAGGACTCTGGACTGAGCGTATGACGCCTGAACAGATTTCCTCCTGTGTGTCAGGTTCAAAGTGTGGGGTTCCTGCTCCTGGGAGCCGGATGGGGCCCTCCCTCAGGGTGGTTGGAGGGGCCCAGGCTACATACGGATCACATCCATGGCTGGTCAGTATCTGCTTCTTTCTGGTTAATCATTTTTTAAGTTGTTACTCCTGTCTTTAAGATTTAGGAACAGGTGAGTTAATGTTAGTTAGTGGCAAGAATGAGTATTACGACAACAAACACTCAGTGAAACCTCTTTTACAGATAGAAAACCCTCCAAAAGGTCTGCCATGCGTCTCAGGGCCACAGAATGTTTGTGTGTATTGTGTTATATTTAGTGTGAGGAAAACAAGAAGCTGAAGAGGTTTTAATACATCAAACTCTGCTGCTGAACTCAGAAGGAGTTGAATAATGAACTGCTTACACACAGATACTGTTCTTGCATCAGGCGTTAATATGTGTATCAGGGAACAGCCCCTTCCTTCTTCCAGGCCTTGGTTAAACCATACACTCCAGCAAGTGAACTACGCTTCGCGTCAGCCAATCGGCTGCTACTACATCTCTGTGAGTGGAACCCAGGTACCCCTCAACAACACGCCTGTTTTCTATCCTGGCTCCTAAATGGTGGAAGAGCTCCCCATTGATATCAGAACAGCAGAAACTCTGCATATCAAAGCAAAATGAAAACCCTTCTATTTCGATTATTCCTTGGCAATTCAAAAAAAGCAAAAGCACTTTAAAGAATTAGCTTAGGCCTTGTAACTAATGCACCAGCAGCAATAGTATGACTTGCTTGAAGTGAATATATCTGCACTTTCCTTATTGTTCGGTTTGAATCTCTATGGTTTTTTGGCACTTATTGTAAGAAGCTCTGCAAATGAAATGAAATGTAATTTAATATCTTGTTTTGCTGCGATCATGTTGAACTGCTGAGAAGCTTTGTGTTGTCCTTACTCAGGTGTCCCTGCAGTACAGGGGCTCTCACTTCTGTGGGGGGGCCATCCTGACTGAGCACTGGATACTGACCGCTGCACACTGCTTGGCTTCACACTCAAAGTACTCTCTTACTTATTCTCTGCTACTGTCCAAAGTGCATCATGTCTATGGATATCACAGTGGACTGTCATGAATGCAAAGGTTTTCTCCTCTGTCTAGAGAGTTCCTCAGCGGAGTGAGAGTGGTGGTGGGAGAGTTCGACCAGAGAGAAGATGATGAAGAGAAGCAGGCCTTCCTCATCAAGTCTGCCTCAGTCCACGAGAAGTACCATCACGCTTTGCCTATGAACTATGACATAGCTCTGATGGAGTTGGATCAGCACATTGTACTGGGCAAGTTTCAGAAAACGAGGAACTGATCATGTTTTAGGGCCAGTTCACTCCAAAGTCAAAACAACAGCATATGTCCTCCTACTTGTGTATTTATCGATCTAGGTTTAAGGTACACTTCTTTTGATGTCTCTTTGAAAGATTCACTTACTTGAGATCATCCGCAGACCTTTTTATGAGCAGTTTAAAGGAGGGACATTTTCTTTGTATATAACTACAGCCACCTACCGTATCACAGAGCGTCACCTCGTGGTGAGAGGCTCGTGATTGGGACATCGTAAGATGCACGGTGAAACGGTTGGCCGGCAAGTTAGGGAGAAGGAAAATAGTCTCTATATAACTGCTCATGAAAAGGTTGGTGGGTAATTAAAGTAATTGGGTCGTTATTTCTGGAGAAAGATATTGTATTATCCCGAGAGAAGACATACATATTCTCGATGTATGTAATACCTGACACAAAGACAAAGAGGGAAATACAGTAGCAAGAGGAAAGAGAACAAATATTTATTTTTTATTTGGGCGTGTTTCATTAAGGTTTTGCTCTGTGTTTTTTTTCAACAGGAACCCATGTTCAGCCAATATGTCTGCCTTTGGCCGATGACAGCATCCAACCGGGAACCAGTTGCATCATGGGTGGATGGGGCCGGATGAAGGAAAGTTAGTATTTCCCCCACCAAATACTGTAAATCAACTTGTTCTTTAGTCGAAATAATTATAATATATTTGACTGTGTCCTAGAGGGCCGTGTTCCTGCGGTGCTGAGAGAGGTCAAGTTAGACCTGGTGGATCCGGCCAAATGTCAATATGTCCTCCACACTGTCAGGAGCTCAACTCGTCCCCAGAGACCAGCCCGGCCTCAGCCTGCCATGACCGTTCTGTGTGCCGGGCCAGAGGGGGGGGGGAGAGACGCCTGCCAGGTATAAAGAGAAGATCTGCTTCACCATCATTCTACATTTAGTTCAAGAGCAGTGGAGCTTCCCTGAAGTCTGTGAACTCTGAATCAGTCATCACATTGTGAAAGGTTGGTCATGTTATGACTCCTCCCTCCATCCTCTCTGCAGGGGGACTCGGGGGGGCCTTTGGTTTGCCTTGCAGGTTCAGGCGAGGGTCGCTGGGTAGCACTGGGTGTGACTTCCTGGGGGAAGGGATGCGGTCGGAGCTGGGGAAAGAACAGCAGCCGCCCCCCCGCCAGGAGAGGATCTCCGGGGGTTTTCACTGATGTCAGGCTGCTGCTGCCCTGGATCAAGAGTAAACTGAGACAGGGTGGGTTAGGATCAGGTAATAATAAAACTCTGATTGTCTCTCAAAAGTCTGAATAGAGAGCGACCAATTGGATCAATATACTTTCTACACAAGTGTATATACATTCTATGGTGTTTATGATACATTAGATACGGCTTCACATGGTCACATTCTGGTTGGAATAAACTGATTCTCAATAACTATAATGTGTACACGTCTCTCCGATAACACTTCAAATATATTGAGTGTCTGAGGGCTGCTAGGGTTAGCGGCAGGCTAAAGACAGAGTCAGTGTTTGAGTCTGCTGTCCTCCTGTCTGACAGCTGGCTTCACAGGACTGTCCTTCTGATGAACTACTCTTGAAACTTGGTGGTGGAAACAAACTGTAAACAAAACAATGCCATAACACTGATGAAGAGAAGTACAGTAAGCTTGTCAGCAAACATTCTCAATCTCATTTACCTCTATATGTTTGTATTCATTTGGAGCTGAGTGTCTGGCCACCTGGTGAGTGTGACTCTATATCTCTGCACTGAGATCTGTATGTTTGTCGTGGGTCTCTGCCTGAAAGCATGGTTTATTTTCGTGGTGATAGTGAACCAAAACTATAGAGTTACTTACAGTTAAAGCAAATCATGAGCCAAAAACCTCCTCAGGAGAAATGGCAGAGGGAGGTAAAATATCTATTTCAGTTTGTCACTACAAATACTCAACATATATACAGTATATATATATATATATATATATATATATATATATATATATATGAATCATTGTTTAAGCAATCTCCCAACTCAAAAACTTAGATCAGTTTGGTCAATAAGTTGATCTCAAACAGGAAACAATTTATATTTTTAACAAAAAAGGACCTTCTAATCTCTTCAAATTCAAAACTAGGTAAGGAAGGTGGGATTAAATATTGTTGTCAGTATAAACAGCTCAAAATGTCTCCTCACCAGCAGCAACAGAGTTGGAACGTTAAACTCCATCACTGAGAGCTGCTGGTCTGGTCAGATGGACTGACTCTATGGTTTATATTCAGTGATCCAGATGTGTGAACACAGGTTTTCAACATGAGTTTGCTTACTAACATTAGGGCGATACTAATGTCATTATCAAGGTCATAAAAGATTCTTTATTGATCAGGCTTTGGGATTAAACTTGATATACGTTAATATAAATGTACATACAAGTGAATACTGTTAAAAGTATTGGTACAACATTCTGCTAGAAGCTATTCATGTATTTGTGTAACATTTGCCGGCAACAGAGAGATATTATAATTTTCTTCTTGTACATAATAAAAGTGTTTATGTCTCTGAGTTTTATTTAGCTGATGAGCCACAGCAGAGAACATCTTTATCCAGTGAGTAGTTCTTCCTCTCATCACAGCAAGTCTTCTTCATCCATATTTCATAATGCTGCTTTGATGTATTAGCAAGATTATCTGTGTCTGTCTGTCTGTCTGTCTGTCTGTCTGTCTGTCTGTCTGTCTGTCTGTCTGTCTGTGTGTGTGTGTGTGTGTGTGTGTGTGTGTGTGTGTGTGTGTGTGTGTGTGTGTGTGTGTGTGTGTGTGTGTGTGTGTGTGTGTGTGTGTGTGTGTGTGTCAGAGCTTTGCAGTGTAAGAGATGGTCCTGTAACTGACAGTGACGGTGTAATCAGAAGAAAATGTGTACATTTGACAAATATTTGCATAAATACCTGTTCTGAGTACACTGTAAAGATATCAGCAAAACTCAGTGATAGGAAAACTAAAACTGCAAAACAAGTGAACTTTAAACATAGGCTTGGATAAAATATAAAATAGTATGGAAATCGTGTTTTTCTGCAGACCTTCATGACGCAGGTGTGCAGACTCTGAGGGGTCAACAGCGACACGCTACATCTTACGGTTTGTTCCATCTTTGAATTCTCCTTTACATTTACATGTGTTGAAGTAAGGTTCAGAGAATGAGCAGTGTTGTGCTAGTTACTGAAAACCAGTAACTAGTTACCATTACTAGTTACTTCATTTCAAAAGTAACTCAGTTACTTTACCGATTACTTACACCCAAAAGTAGCGCGTTACTGTGAACAGTAACGCATAAGTTACTTAAAACAAGGGCTCCCATTAATGCCCTTATAGCCTTCATTTCAGGACTGTTATTGCATTGGAGAATAATACAATCTGTTGATCAAGAAATAGCAATAGAAATAGTAGAAATAGCCTGCATGTGTTCTACAACATACCGGGCAATGGCTTTATCAACTTTTCCCTGGCTAGCAGTCCCTCGGTTAAAATCCAGCCGCTGTTGCTTAGGTGGAGGTGGAGTGGCGTCGGATGAGTCTGGGTCTGTGGTCCTAGCTTCGTCCCAGCATGTTGTTTCTGCAGATGTTTCAACAAATTTGAATTGCTGTTTTGGGCAGTAGATAGGATCTTTGACCCGCCAAGACACAACTTACACAAAAACGTTCTTTTCCTTGTGCTCGACAAAAGTGAAATTGTGAGAATATCTCCAGGTGGAGAAACTCGACTTGAGCTCCGCAGCCGCCACGATAGTCTTGTTAGTAAACACAAACATGCCCACAGCGCGTCTCCGCATGTGACACAGGAAGTATCTAAGTACATTTACTCAAGTACTGTACTTAAGTACAGTTCTCATCTCTGTTCGCCTCGCTGTTGGCGCCGCTCACCAACGTCTGGGAGCCGAGACTATATGAAAAAAAATAACGGAGTAACGCACCATTTAGTGACGGTAACTGAATTACTGAATTTAAAAAATAACACGTTACAGTACTAGTTACTGTCAAAGATAACGGCGTTACACTAACGCGTTACTTTGTAACGCGTTAGTCCCAACACTGAGAATGAGTAACTCTCCTCACCCCGACTCATTAACAAAGTGCTGAACTGCAGCTCAGTGAGAAGCCTGTGGTTCATCCAGCTCCGAGTAAAAAGAGAGAGACATTAGGGAAAATAGTTCCTTTGCTCCCATCAGAAAAACGATGACACTTGGAGCAGAGCCTCTTTGTAGAGAAGACCTTTTACTGTCCACCAGCTGTGGCAGCAGTGTGACCCCATCTAACAGTGGAGCTACAGCTGAGGCATTAGAAACAGAAACAACAGAAATATAGAAACATAAAGACACAGTTTCAGCTACAGTAAGGTGATTCAGTTATTTTTGTTTAAATGCTCATATTGTTGCTCCCCTTTCTGTCTCTGCCTCAATCATTTCTGAGAAATGAGTGCTACGAACAAAATACTGACGTGCAAGCTGTTCCAAAGATGATACATTTTTGGAACAGAAGGGGAAACTAATTCCCAATTATGTCACTATGGTGGAGATGTGGTATTTGGTTGTCAGACAACTTTAAAAGAGAACTGGAGCATCAGGATTAAAACAAGAACACACAACATAGATACATTCTCAGACGGTTCACTGTCAAGGAATAGTTTCGGCAATTACATTACGATTAATTGATTTCAAAACAACACAGCACAGCCGAGGCAGTAAGGGTTACGTCAAAAATAAATGTTGGGATAAGACAATAAAACACTTTGCCTTACTTCAATTGTTGTCCCTTCAGATTCATACCTCTACAAGTATTTATTCAGCAAGGAGAAAAAACAAATGTCCTCTGCTCTGCAACTGTACACACACACACACACACACACACACACACACACACACACACACACACACACACACACACACACACACACACACACACACACACACACACACACACACACACACACACACACACACACACACACACAGGCTCTGTTGGCAATAGTAACAGCCTGTTGAGGGATCTTGGAAGGCAGTGGGGATCAGGGGGAACAGTAGTAGAGACTGTTCACAATGATTTTGTGTGTGTGTGTGTGTGTGTGTGTGTGTGGTGTGTGTCCTCCAGAGAGAAATATTCAGAGGACCCTTTTTTATTTCCTCTCATTTGCTCTTGAACTCCTTTTTCTTGTTCCACTTGTTCCACTGTACATTTATTTTACCTCCATTATTTATTTTGAAACTGTATTCCTTTGAACTCCAGATAGTTCAAATAAGTAAAACTTGAAATGGGTTAACCGGCATGTTTTCACATGAAAATAGTGACTCTTTCTTCATGAGACTGAGTTTCTTCTCTCAGTCCCTGACAGGAAGAGTCTATGCTCTGAGGCTTATAGTATAATTTAAGTATGTAGAGGTGGAATCGGGCCGAAAAAACTCTAATTTACCGTTAGGAGGTAAATATGTGTAACTTTTACTCACATTTCTAAAGCTTTTTTTAAATGTAGTTTTAGTTTCCAGGAATCCTAAGCAGTTACAGGCAAGGCAAGTTTATTTATACAGCACCTTTCAACACAAGGCAATTCTAAGATCTTTACAAAAATGAAAGACATTAAGAGCATTAAGAAACAATGCAGCGGAAACACATTAGAAAATGGCATTTAAAAACAGTCATTAAAAAGCAATTATATATTCGGAGCATAATAACTGAACGCTGCGTCTCCATGTTTAGTTCTGACTCTGGGGATAGAAAGCTGACCTGTTCCTGAAGACCTGAGAGATCTGGATGGTTCATAATTTAGCAGGAGGTCAGAAATGTATTTTGGGCCTAAACCATTCAGTGCTTTATAAACCAGCAGCAGTATTTTGAAATCTATTCTTTGACACACAGGAAGTTTGTGGGTAGCCAACACGGTGCCCGCGGGCACTTAGTCGCCCGCAGGAGCAACTTGAGTCGCCTGCAGGGCATGTTCTAAAAATAGCTCGCCAAGCAAATCCAAAATGTATAAAATACAAAAAACAAAAAAGGAAATGTAATTAAAAGAATCTACCCTATGCATAAACGAAACCTAAATCATAGCGAAATCTATCTACTTACTACAACTCTATATCTATCTAACACCCCTCCTCCCCCCACCCCCACAATGAATATCGACCAATCACGTTCTTGCTTGATTTGCGGGACCAGCGTTGCAGTCAGGAAGAAAAGCAATGTGGCACCTCCCCGCTGATTTTCCTTCTGGCAGAATCTACACAACACATCAGCCCCATTGAACAGCCTATCGTGCCAGCCTATACAGCACATGAGGGGCAGAGCTTTACTCTGTGTGTTGCAACTTGCATATTTATACCACTTGACGCACACACACGCATGGCGTAATCTCCACTGGGGACAGGGGGGACATGTCCCCCGCACTTTTCGATACCCCGTTTGTGTCCCCTCACTTTACAAATATGTTTATTTAATTTTTTAACACAAGCCGTCATCGCCACGGAGGATCACACAGCCTCTGTGAGAGAGAGGGAGAGAGAGAGAGAGAGAGAGAGGGAGAGGGAGAGAGAGAGAGCTAGGGAGAGAGAGAGGGCGAGAGAGAGAGAGAGCTAGGGAGAGCACACCTTTATCCATTTAATATAGATAAGGTAAGAAATCATTCCAATGTGTACTATAGGACACAAAAAAACAGTTTAAAAGGGGAGTGACTAGTAAAATATGCATAGCGAAAAAGAAAGAATGCTAACTAGGTAACATAAGATAAGAATAAACCAGTTTAAATTATTTGTTATTGGTCGTGATCATATTCTAAAGATGATTGGAGTGTTGAAAAGTATACAGCTCCCTTTCATCTGAGTGTTGAGAGCTGTGTCCATAAATTCATGTTGTCCTCAAAGTGCACCAGATTGGTGAGGACCCACCTAGAGGAGGTGAGGACCCCCCTAGAGAAGGTGAGGACCCCCCTAGAGGAGGTGAGGTCCCCCCTAGAGGAGGTGAGGACCCCCCCTAGAGAAGGTGAGGACCCCCCTATAGGAGGTGAGGTCCCCCCTAGAGGAAGTGAGGACCCCCCTATAGGAGGTGAGGACCCCCCTAGAGGATGTGAGGTCCCCCCAAGAGGGGGCGAGGACCCCCCTAGAGGAGGTGAGGACCCCCCTATAGGAGGTGAGGTCCCCCCTAGAGGAGGTGAGGACCCCCCTAGAGGAGGTGAGGTCCCCCCTAGAGGAGGTGAGGGCCCCCCTAGAGGAGGTGAGGTCCACCCCCAAATAAAGCAGGTTAAAATAATTAAATTGAATACATGTTATTTTACTAAACGCTGCAAACGAGTCCCAAAGACCCAAACAGCACACAAAGATTAAAGGTCAGCATATAATAATGTTAAAATGTGCTAAATATATACACTGCAAAAAACAAAAAGAGGAGTAAAAGTAGCCCCCGACTTGTTTTATTTTTTGAAAGTAGCCCTCACCCTAAAAAAGGTTGGTGACCCCAAAGACTTCAGAACAGGAGTGATGTGATCCACTTTCTTAGTGTCAGTGAGGAACCAGAGTAAAGACTTCAGAACAGGAGTGATGTGATCCACTTTCTTAGTGTTAGTGAGTACTCGAGCAGCGGCGTTCTGAATCAGCTGCAGCTTTTTAATATAATCTTTAGTGTGACCTGTGAAGACACCATTACAGTAGTCCAGTCTACTGAAGATAAAAGCATGGACAAGTTTTTCCAAATCCTGCTGTGACATTAGTCTTTTAATCCTAGATATGTTCTTTAGGGGATAGTAGGCTGACTTAGTAACTGTTTTAATGTGACTGTTGAAACTCAGGTCAGAGTCCATGACTACACCTAGATTTCTGGCTTTATCTGTTGCTTTGAACATTGCAGACTGAAGCTCAGCACTAACTTTTATACGTTCTTTCTTGGCTCCAAAAACCATCACCTCAGTTTTATCTTTGTTTAATTGGAGAAAGTTCTGACACATCCAGTCATTGATTTGTTCAATGCACTTACTCAGTGTTTGAATTGGAGCATAGTCTCCTAGTGAACTGGTTATGTAAATGTGTCTGCATAGCTCTGGACCCCCCTGTGGCCCCCCTGAAAATGAAAAAAAAGTTTATGATTAAACGATTTCTTGGTTGACGGAATAGGCGGAACTAACGATATTTGCCATTCTAGTCGGACCCATTAGAGCAGGGGTCTTCAACACGTCGATTGCCCCCACTTTGCAAATATGTTTTTTTTTTTTTTTTTTTAACGCAAGCTGTCATCGCCACGGAGGATCACACAGCTTCTGTGAGCGAGCTTGACAGAGAGAGAGAGAGAGAGCTAGCACATCTATTTAATATAGTTGTACAAAATAAAGTAAGAAATCACTCCAATATGTATAGGACAGTAACAAAATAAAACAGTTTAAAAGGGGAGTGATTAGTCAAATATGCATAAATAAAAAGAAAGAATGCTAGGTAACATAAGATAAACAAGTTTAAATGATTTGTTATTGGTTGTGATCATATTCTAAAGATGTTTGGATTATTGAAAAGTATACTGCTCCCTTTCATATGAGTGTTGACAGCTTTTTCCATAAATTCCTGTTGTGCTCAAAGTGCACCAGATTAATGCATTTCACTTCAACATTAAAAAATAAAATCTTCCCGGGGGTGCATGCCCCCGGACCCCCTAGAGGATGTGTGGTCCACCCCCAAATAAAACAGGTTAAAATAATAAAATTGCATACATTTTCTTTTAGTAAAGACTGAAAACGGGTCCCACAGACCCAAACAGCACACAAAGGTTAAAGGTAAGCATATAATAATGTGTAATGAAACAAATACCAAGAACTGTATTGCATTGTTTTCTTATGCGCAATTACTTCATACTGTCTTTGTCCCCCCCTCAGAAAAGAACTGGCTCCAGCCTGGCCCCCCCAGTCAAATTGGTCTAGAACCGCCACTGGCACCAGGGGCACAGAATCAGCAGCAACAGACATGGGGAAATGATATCAACTTTACAAAATTAACAATTAATGCAACTTAACGTCATGATTAATACACTGTCAACATATTATTTGCACCCTGATTATTCTCAACCGCTGTCAGTCTTACAATAGCATAAATACTTTCGGCGCTTTCGCTAACTCCCCTATCTTTTCAGGCGGAGCCGAGGAATGATGAATGCTGGTGATGCAGCAACATGGATCTGTTTCCCCTGAACAAGAGCGCAACTCACTCCTTCATATCAACAAATTCAGCTCCAATATTATTGGAATTCTCACTTCCAAATGTTTCTCTTCTCCAGGGGCTGGCTCCAGACCTTTGGCCTGTTATGCTGTCAAATCAGATGTCTGCCATCACAGGTTACCTCCTGTATGAATGAGAATGAAAATTAATGAACACATTTTTTATTCAGCAATAACATATCTCCATAAGATGAATTTCAAATATTCAATGCTTTTTATGTTTCAAATCAATTTCAGGATAATATATTTTCTAATATTTATAGATTTGCAGAAATAGAATCTGGCCCATTGGCTTTACATAGTCACACCAGTTTTCCCATGACAAGTTTATGGTTCAAATATGCTGTTATATTCTTTATTTTTAATGTCCACAATAATGTTTATCCAATAAGTAGGTCCCTACGACAATAATTATATCTTCTTAAGTCCCTCTCATTAACAGATTAATATTTTATTCATATTTGTCTATTTTCATCCAAGTATGAGTCCAATAACTCCACACAGATTTGAAACACATCGAAGGACTCCA